>NC_080717.1:27841875-27954375 GCF_019097595.1 Hemibagrus wyckioides
ATGTGAAGAGAAGAGAAGAGAAGAGAAGAGATGTGAAGAGAAGAGAAGAGATGTGAAGAGAAGAGAAGAGATGTGAAGAGAAGAGAAGAGAAGAGAAGAGAAGAGAAGAGAAGAGAAGAGATGTGAAGAGAAGAGAAGAGATGTGAAGAGAAGAGAAGAGAAGAGAAGAGAAGAGAAGAGAAGAGAAGAGAAGAGAAGATGAGAAGAGAAGAGAAGAGATGTGAAGAGAAGAGAAGAGAAGAAGAGATGAGAAGAGAAGAGAAGAGAAGAGAAGAGAAGAGAAGAAGAGATGTGAAGAGAAGAGAAGAGAAGAGAAGAGAAGAGAAGAGATGTGAAGAGATGAGAAGAGAAGAGAAGAGAAGATGAGAAGAGATGTGAAGAGAAGAGAAGAGAAGAGAAGAAGAGATGTGAAGAGAAGAGAAGAGAAGAAGAGATGTGAAGAGAAGAGAAGAGAAGAAGAGAAGAGAAGAGAAGAGAAGATGAGAAGAGATGTGAAGAGAAGAGATGTGAAGAGAAGAGAAGAGAAGAGAAGAGATGTGAAGAGAAGAGAAGAGATGTGAAGAGAAGAGAAGAGAAGAGATGTGAAGAGAAGAGAAGAGAAGAGAAGAAGAGAAGAGATGTGAAGAGAAGAGAAGAGAAGAGGAGAAGAGATGTGAAGAGAAGAGAAGAGAAGAGAAGAGAAGAGAAGAGAAGAGAAGAGAAGAGAAGAGATGTGAAGAGAAGAGAAGAGAAGAGAAGAGAAGAGAAGATGAGAAGAGATGTGAAGAGAAGAGAAGAGAAGAGAAGAGAAGATGAGAAGAGATGTGAAGAGAAGAGAAGAGAAGAGAAGAGAAGAGAAGAGAAGAGATGTGAAGAGAAGAGAAGAGAAGAAGAGATGTGAAGAGAAGAGAAGAGAAGAGAAGAGAAGAGAAGAGAAGAGAAGAGAAGAGAAGAGGAGATGTGAAGAGAAGAGAAGAGAAGAAGAGAAGAGATGAGAAGAGAGAAGATGAGAAGAGATGTGAAGAGAAGAGAAGAGAAGAGAAGAGATGTGAAGAGAAGAGAAGAGATGTGAAGAGAAGAGAAGAGAAGAGAAGAGAAGAGAAGAGAAGAGAAGAGAAGAGAAGAGAAGAGAAGAGAAGAGATGTGAAGAGAAGAGAAGAGATGTGAAGAGAAGAGAAGAGATGTGAAGAGAAGAGAAGAGATGTGAAGAGAAGAGAAGAGATGTGAAGAGAAGAGAAGAGAAGAGAAGAGAAGAGAAGAGAAGGCCATAAGTGATGAGACAAGACACTAAAAGAACAGAAGAAATGGGAAGAAGAATACCAGAAGAAAAAAGCAAATAAGAAAAGACTAAAAGAGATGAGAAGTGGTCAGGAAGAGACCAGAAGTTACATTTAATTAAAATAATAATAATAAATTGCTTCTCTCCTGTCTGGTCTGAAAAGCACTCCTTTAATAAACTATGAAGGAGCTGAAAACCGTATACCTCTCACTCCACTGTGCTCCTGATGATGCTGGGGGTTCTCAGCTGAAAGAACCTACCACGTAGCTGGAGGTCGAACTCCCTCTTGCTCTCCTCGTTGCTCAGGATCTTCCAGGCCTGATCCACATCTATGAACCTCTGCAGCCGCAGCCCAGCCTCCTCTTCTGATAGGCCAGGCTTCTGTTTGTCTGGGTGAAGCTAGGACAAAAGTCAAAAGTGTCCAAATTCATTTCTTCAGAGACAATCATATCTACTATCTAATATTATATCTCATCTCTATATGGACTAAAAACTAGGATTAGAAAACCATGAGAGCCTGTGTGTGTTACAATATTTATCTACTAGCGCCCAGTGTAGAGAATTTTCTTCAAAATTCTTTGAAGAAGAACGTTCTTTGGCCTGTAGGGTTTTTTTGAAGTTCCTGTTGGCATGGGGCGGAGACGTTTTGCCCCTGATGGTCACGGTTTTTCTTTGGTTGAAGAGGTTGAAGAGGACAAACTGATCTTTTCTACCAGGCATTCAAATGGCCAGTGATTACAATGAGACAAACAGAGCGTTGTTTGTGTGTGTGTGTGTGTGTGTGTGTGTGTGTGTGTGTGTTGGAGTTTAGTAGCTGAACCACTGCCAAAGTCAAACAATAATGCATGGCAACTACAGAGGACTAGAATAACCATCAGTCCCAGGCTGGCCAATTACTGTCTGCTGCAATTATATTTCTCATTTTAAGTAACTGGGAATTCAACTTATCATTATAATTTTGAGTAATTACTTCAAAAAGAAAAGAAAATCATAAAAAAATTTAAAGAGTGCCTCTGCATTCTAATGATTTTCTTTCTCCACTACTAGTTCTCACTGTGTGTTTTGGTGAAAGGTTTGATGGAGTCACCCAGTCACAGGTTTTAGTGTTCAGATGAATGAGCGGTCCACGTGGATGGACTTCCATGATGGACAGGACAGTGAGATGAAATTCTAACTTCCTCACTGAAGCGGCATTTCTGCACTGTGACTGAATGAGAAGAGGAGGTGTGTTCTCTCTCCGCTGCCTTCGCCAAGCACTCGCACATCTATAGCTAACCTCAGGGATCTCTGTGATACAGTCTACAAGAGCAAGAAGGTGATGAGAGAGGAGAGGAGAGGAGAGGAGAGGAGAGGAGAGGAGAGGAGAGGAGAGGAGAGGAGAGGAGAGATAAAGAAAAGTGAAGAAAAGACCAGAAGGGAAATAAGAAAAGATAAGGAAAGAAAACACAAATGGAGAGGAGATAAGATGAGATATGAGAAGAGATATGAGAACAGAAGATATATGAGAAGAGAAGGGACATGAGAATAGAAGAGATATGGGAAGAGAGATGAGAGGAGAGGAAGCTCCATCATCAGTCACATGACTGCATTTAGGGATGAACTGATATGAACTTTCTGGAGTGATGAGACGAGCGATATTTCCATGTCGATACCTGCCCCAAAGATGCCCCAACTACTTTATGCAGCTTTCCCCTATATAAGGAATCCCCAAACATTTTCCTCTCATATTATATTTTTAATCATATTCCTCAGTTTTCAAATTATTTACAACAATTAACAAAACGTTGGTGAATGAAATCCATCATCAGTGTCGGTGTTATACTCCACGTACACTCCACCCTACAAACGAAGCATTTCTCATGATGGGGCGTGGTCTTCTACAATGACTCCGCCTCCACTCCACGAGGAGTTGCTCAATGAGGATGAAAATAAAGAGAAATTATGTGCCTTCACAGCCACTAAAACCCAAATGAAGAGTTTTTGTAGATTTTGGAGATATGTGTTGGACAATGTCCACCACCACCAACGTCAAAACACCAAGTGAGGGGAAAAAACATCTGGAAGAACGCCGAATCTTCACTATTGTTATGACTGGTGAAGCACTGATGGGTCATTTATTTCCAATATCACGAAGAAGTCATGTAGCGATAAACCCACAAAGAAAAAAAATCCGTCCAACACGGACACAGCATCAATATTGTCCTCGATCTCTAATTAAGCTAATAGTGTCCACTAATTTGGACATCTACCGCTCAGCTTCTTAAAGGGACACCCTTTGCCTTTAATCTATCAGTCTTCTTTTGAACAGGAGCTGCATTGAACGCAGCTGAATTCAAGTCTGGAGTTAAAAGTTTCCGTCTTTGCCTCGGTCAAAGCTCTTCTTAATTAAAGCTACTTGAACGGTCCGATCACAAGCACCTTTGATTCTGTTGATCTCGGATACACGGGATCCCTGCAGAGAGGATTACACTGACTTACGCTGGGTGTGGGAACCTGCTCGCAGATCAGAGACGATCAGAGCCAGCTATAGGCCCCGAGTTTGAAGTCCTGGGTTCGGGAGATGTACAGCAAGTGCGGAGTGTTTTAACTCGCTTGTACAGAAGGGAAGAAATAAGTTGTACGACACTGGTCAGTTGTTGTTATTGTGAGTGTTTCTTTAACACTAACTAACCCATAGTGGCCAACATGACAATATAATATCAATTTTCTGATAAACATTTCCAGAGTTCAAGTAGTGTCTGTATATTTATCTCTAAAAACAGCCAATTATGTTAAAATGAAATCAATATCATTTACATATTTAAAAAAACACTGAAGAATTCTGCAGTATATCTCAAGGTTGAAAAATGAGCTAGAATCTAAATTATATTAACTTCTATAACATTAGCTCTGAGACTTTTCTAGATGATTCCAGCCTGTTTTCTAACAAGGTGCTCTTCATGTTTTTATAGCACCAACTTTCGCTTCTATGGACCTTTCTGTGATGTGTGTAATGGTAAAGATTTCTTTATGAGGACACATTTATATAGAAATTACAGAAGGAGTCTCCAGTGCCAGCTCTTTACAAGACTCAGAGATATAGCTTTAAAACTGAAGCTTTCTGCCATAGGAGAAAGTGTTGAGGACGGAGAGATACATAGATATAACAGGAACTAAATAGTTTTGCAGATGTTAAATGTAGTGGTAATAGGATAAAAACGACATGAAATAAAAAAACTGTGCATTTTTTTTGAGAAAGACGACACTTATTATTGGAAAACCTCAAGGTTGGCCAGCAGCTTCACTTAACATCTGGTCCTGTTATTGATTATTTTACTATAAGAGCACAACTCCAAGTGGTTTATTCCTGCCTAATTGCTGTGATAATCCTGTGGGAAGTGGATCAACCAAACAAAGTATTGATCATCACATCCAGATTTCAAGCATTCTAGAAAGTTCTCTAGAAGTTTGTTACCTATTTCCAACAGGCTAAGAAAAGATTAATAGAATTCAACTCTCTTACATCATAAACCAGCTGTTTTGCACTACTGCATTTTGTTACTCGGCAGAAAAACAAAAATGTTACACCTGAATAAAGTCCCGTAAACACACATCTTCCCAGCCACAGCGGTGCTCATGTCACACCTACTAAAGGCACAGCGCAATATCCTGAGAGGCAAAAAGGCGTCCGTGTTAAAGGACGCGCTCGCTAACAGTGGGAAGCGTCAAAGTAACACTAGCAGCATGACTCTCAGCTCGGGGCTGAGGGTTCCCGACTCTCTCTCTCTCTCTCTCTCTCTCTCTGCAGCTTCCCCTGCAGTGCACAGAAGGGATACAGAAAACACAAACATCTCCCTGGGCACTTTATGTCCAGCAGGAGTGGACAGGAAATGCGTCTCCTGGTCCCCCCTGCAGCAAGCTGTACTATGTTGGAAAATTTTTCGAGGCTCTTTTAGTCATAGCTGCACTGAAAACGTGAGCGTGCCGCCATCCTCCTGAAATACTATTTAAAGGATGAAAAGTAAGTTGTTAAAGAAACTACTGATAACAGTGACATCAATTAAGCATGATGGATCCATGAAAATAAGATTCACGTCCACTCATGCGTGCCATTTAACATATGTTAGGGCAGAAATGGGTTCTATACTACCTTATATTAGTGTCGAGACATGTGATGTGTCAATTCCCAACTACCCCCCCACCACACACACATTCACTTTTTCCAGTCTGCTGCTCTCGCACCTTCACCTGACGCAGTCCAGGTGCTCAGCATAAATACAGTGTTGAACGAGAGACGTCGCTTCTGCCCTCTCACCCTCCCTCCCTCTCTCTCTCTCTCTCTCTCCCTCTCTCTTTCCCTGCTTCCTCTCCGGAGTTACACGCTTTAATTGCTGTCCCTTTGCACGCGTTGTAAAATATTCATTTACCGGGCCTAATGGAGCTTGGAGAGCAGAAGCACAATATAAAGGGCCGGCCAATTTGGAGCGCTCGCCGGCGCGGCCCATACATCATCACACGGCAGGGAAACACACTCACATGCTGCTCAGGGGCCACAGTAAAGGCCAGCAGCATCACGCTACTGCCACCTAATGTCAGCACATACACACACACATACACACACACACGTTGATGTTTTCGCACCACGTGATTTTGATAATCCCAGGAAAGCTGCTGTATTTTTTTTTTTTTTTACAGGGGACACAATAAATGCCATTTATCTCCACAGTGACAGCACACTTCAGCTGTCTGCTTTTAAATGGAGTCAGTAAGAAAAATCTATTCATCAAAAACGGTGTCAAAAAGTTGGGATAAAAAAAAAATACAAAGAAAAAAAACAAAAACATCAAACTTGGTCATCTTAAAAGCATTGCCTTTACACTTCTGATGCATTGTCCATGCTGCTGGGGCTGATTTCCACTGTATGTCTGTGAGCTTTGATGGTTTTTGTCCAGTGCACTTAATCAGGTCCAGTTCACTTTGTTATAGCAGTATCCACCTTCCCTGTATAACCAAGGCTGGACAAATAATATATGGTGTATGTGCTGACCAGCCATATTCTGGTTACCTGGAAACCTAAATGACCAGGCAAAAAAACTGGTTTCAGATGCAGTGTAATAAGATATGGGCAGCTAGACTAAATGGCCAAAAGTATGTGGACACCGGACCATCACATCTATGTGTGAGCCTTCTCAGAGCTCACATCTCAAAGCACACAACTGTACAGAATGTCTTTGTATGCTGTAGCTTTACAAATTCCCTCCACTGGATCTAGGAGACCCCAAACACTGCTCTGGCATGACTGTGTTCCTGTGCGCCAAGCTCAGAGCTCCATGAAGACATGGTGTGAAGGATAAGGTTGGAGTAGAAGAACTGGAGTGTCCTGCACAGAGCCCTGACTCTGACTCAATCCCACTGAACACCTTTAAGATGAACTGGACCTGGAGTCTCGTCAACATCAACATCAGAGTCTGATCTCACTAATGCTCTTGTAGCTTAATGAAAGAAATGGGGACCAACTATGGAATTAACAACCGCATATGGGTGTGATGGTCAGGTGCTCACAAATCTTTGGGCGTATTTTGAACAAGCTTGAGTATGAATTCTAGTTGTCCAGTAAACATGATTCCAGCTTGAAGATTGAGATTTCAGTCCATTTATATAGAAGCAAGTCTACAGCCTCATACACCATGAATAGTTTAGAAATGCCTACGACACATGTTTTTGCTGCAAGACCCCCAGACATGCATACTCCATGCAAACAGGATGAAATGGTAAATCGAACTCCCGACCCAGAAGGTTTGAGGCTATCATGCTGACCACTCTGCCACCATACCCTCTATGGAGATGTATGGAGGTGATGAGATATAGAGTTTAGGGTAAAACCAGTGCCACAGAATTATTTTGTCTGAAACGAGTCAAGAGAGAAAGCAACATACCATTAGGACCAGTTTCTGATACCTCTGTTTCAGCTCTTGTAAATCATCACTAGGAGTCGCACCGAGGATGGAGTACCAGTTCTTCTCCAGATCTCGAGCCTCTGACATACTTCTGCACAACAAAGAAAAAAGTGAGGGTCACTTAGAGCAATTTAAAAGATTTATTTATGTACTCATTTGCAGCACAGCGTAGTGATTACACTACCAAACTTTAGTGGAGACAAACAGGGAACCTTTAATAAAGATGTGGTAGCTTAGTGGTGAAGGTGTTGGACAAATCAGAATCCCAGGTCCATGAAGCTGCCACTGCCAGGCTCAGGAGCAAGACCCTTAACTGCTCAGTTGTGTAAAAAATTTGAGAAATTGTAAGTCGCCCTGGATAAGGGCATCTGTCATAAATGTTAACCATCTATCTCTGATCTATGAAGATCTGAGGAACTTGACTGGCCTGCACAGAGTCCAGCCCTCAACCTCAAAGAACACCTTTGAGATGAATTAGAGTGGAAACTGTGAGCCAGGTCAAAACAGGGACGTCTGCCTTTACATACACATGAATGTAATATGGAGTTGTCCCGCCCTTTGCAGCTATAACAGCTTCAACTCTTCTGGGAAGGCTTTCCACAAGGTTTAGGAGTGTGTTTATGGGAATTTTTGACCATTCCTCTAGAAGCACATTTGTGAGGTCAGGCACTGATGTTGGACGAGAAGGTCTGGCTCACAGTCTCCACTCTAATTCATCCCAAAGGTGTTCTATGGGGTTGAGGTCAGGACTCTGTGCAGGCCAGTCAAGTTCCTCCACACCAAACTCACTCATCCATGTCTTTATGGACCTTGCTTTGGTCACTGGTGTGCAGTCATGTTGGAACAGGAAGGGGTCATCCCCAAACTGTTCCCACAAAGAGCATGAAATTGTCCAAAATGTCTTGGTATGAAGCTGAAGCATTAAGAGTTCCTTTCACTGGAACTAAGGGGCCGAGCCCAACCCCTGAAAAACAACACTTGAACTCAATGATCTGGAGGGGTGTCCCAAAACTTTTGGCAGTATAGTGTAGTTATATTTTTTTATATGATATATAGTTTTTTACATATAGAGATTGGACTTTTTTTTCCCACACATTTTTATTTTTACATGTACAGGCTTGTGATTTTATTTATTTATTTATTTATTTTTCCCCACAGGAATAGTTCTTTCTGATCACATATTATTCACACACACACACACACACAAACTTTGCATGTGCAAGGTTTGCCCCTGAACTCAATGATTTGGAGGGGTGTCCCAAAACTTTTGGCAATATAAGTGTACAAACTGTCTAAAAATGTTGTAAGCTTATTAAAAGTTACAGCTTTACAACCTTCTACACTTACAAGGTGCAGACATTGGAGACTCAACACAAACACGTGATAAAAGTCTCCTTACAGAAAACTGCGCATATAAATAAACACAACAAAAGCAGGATTTATTTCCTTTGGCAGTTACTCGACTGCTGATTTGCGTAAGTTTGAAAAGAAAACTGATGTAAACTCATGTAAAGAAGCTTCTCCTATGGTAATTTACTTTAATTCAGGCAGACAGGTGATTTTATATTCAAAGAATGCTCGAAATACAAGCAGCTCCAAACACCGCTACAGTTAGTTAGCAAAATAAAGTGCTTAGCAGGCTAACTGGCTAGCATAGAAGCTACAGTAATAACACATACAGCAGATTAAATAAATTAAACAATACACACTTCAAGCGTTTTATACAAACCGTGACAATGAACTCAGACTCAAAATGAGAATGAAAAAAGGCGATGCTCATGTCAGAAAAATCTTTCTGCTCAAACTGCACATGCTAAACCAGCAGCTTAGCTCCTCCGGTGTCACATTATTTCCGTCTCGGTAGAAACACGAAGAGCTGAGATATAAATCACATTTCTTTACCAGTCAGAGTATCGTACACACAAGGTAAATGTTCTGTTACGAGGATTAGATTTTAGTGTATACTTTCTCTTCCTAATTTAACACGATGGGATAAACTAAAAAAACATTTAATTCCAGGTTGTACCCGGTGAGGCAGAGAGTAACACAGTAGAGAAAGTGAGCACGCCGTTTCCAGGGAAACGAAGTGTCAGCGCAAAAAGGCATCCAAAGAAGACATTTGAGTGCAAAAGTTTGCATTCCTCTTGTCTTATGAGCCATTAATAAATAAATAAATTAGACGTGCCTCTGTTTAGAGGCATAAAAACATCCTTAACTAACTGCCTGTGATCAGTGAAGAGAAGTGAAACATGAAAAATGCTATCACAGGACATTATGAAAGCGTGCATCTCTATATCTGTAAATAATGATCTGTATAATGAATATGTATGAACATATTACACATACACTATATTGCCAAAAGTTTCGGGACAGCCCTCCAAATCATTGAATTCAGGTGTTCCAGTCACTTCCATGGCCACAGGTGTATAAAATCCAGCACCTAGGCATGCAGACTGCTTCTACAAACGTCTGTGAAAGAATGGGTCTCTCTCAGGAGCTCAGTGAATTTGAGTGTGGTACCGTGATAGGTTTCCACGGTCAACTGTTTGTGGTATTATAACAAAGTGGATGCAATGTAAAATCCATGTAAAATCACAGAGTGGTGTTAGCGCATGCTGAGGCACAATGAATGAGTCACCAACTTTCTGCAGAGTCAATAGCTACAGACCTCCAAATTCCATGTGGCCTCCAGATTAGCTCAAGAACTATGCGTAGAGAACTTCATGGAACAGGTTTTCTTCATGGCCGAGGAGCTGCATCCAAGCCTTACATAGTTCCAGTGAAAGGAACTCTTAATGCTTCAGCTTCATACCAAGACATTTTGGACAATTTCATGCTCTTTGTGGGAACAGTTTGGGGATGACCCCTTCCTGTTCCAACATGACTGTAGACCAGTGCACAAAGCAAGGTCCATAAAGACATGGATGAGTGAGTTTGGTGTGGAGGAACTTGACTGGCCTGCACAGAGTCCTGACCTCAACCCCATAGAACACCTTTGGGATGAATTAGAGTGGAGACTGTGAGCCAGACCTTCTCGTCCAACATCAGTGCCTGACCTCACAAATGTGCTTCTAGAGGAATGGTCAAAAATTCCCATAAACACACTCCTAAACCTTGTGGAAAGCCTTCCCAGAAGAGTTGAAGCTGTTATAGCTGCAAAGGGCGGGACAACTCCATATTACATTCATGTGCATGTAGAGGCAGACGTCCCAAAACGTTTGGCAATATAGTGTATCTATAATATTTAGAACCTAAAATACATAGATACCAAGGCAAAACCAAAGCATTTGAGGAAAATAGCTTTAAAAAGAAAGAAAAGTCCAAAAAGTAAGAAGAATTAAAATATCTTACTGTACATATTTTGACCATTTTGTTACTAATGGTAAAGCATTAACATCTATCCATTTTCTATATAACTTATCCCACACAGGGTCACAGGGAACCTGGAATCTATCCCAGCTGACCTGGGGCACAAGGCGGTGGACACTCTGTATGGTCTGGCCAACCCATTGCACTCAGGGCCAACCCACAGCATCACACACACACACACACACACACACACACACACTCTATGGACAACTTAGAGATGTCAGTCAGCCTACAGCACGTGTTTTTACTAGGGGAAGAATCCGGAGAACCCTGAGGAAACCCCGAAAGCATGCAGGGCAGAGGTGGGAATCGAAACCCTGAAACATGCTAATCACTAAGCCAGGTGAAACATGTGAAACCTAACTCATTCATTCATCTGCAGTCACCATCGGCTCCTGGGTTGTGGTGGATCTGAGATCTGTCCCAGGAACACTGACCACACTCTCTGGTGTCGCCCAAAGGATGAGGTTCCCTTTCAAGTCTGGTTCCTCTCAAGGATTCTTCCTCTTACCATCCAAAGGAGTTTGTCCTCGCCACAGTCGTCTCAGGCTTGCTCACTGGGGATATATACAAATAAATTTAAATACAAGTCTAATATTAATCTTGATTTTTTTGTATTATATTTATTTTTTTCTGTAAAGCTGCACTGAGACAATGTCCATTGTTTAAAGGGTTATACAAATAAAACTGAATTGAATTGATGCAGGAAGGAATCTCAATTCTTCTGTAGAGCCCCACACACAGAGACACTTATGGCTAGAGGCGATTTTACCCCAGGTTAGTCCATGTACTGGTGTGTTTTTGGGAGGTTTGAGGACTTTGAGGAAACTCACATGAGCATGGAGAACATGAAAGAGAACTCCACAGAGACAGTAAACTGAGCTCAGGATCTGAATCAGAGTTGGAGGTGGCAACACTACTCACTGAGATCTTGCGATTTCTGGCAACATGAGCTACCCTTGGTGACTAGATGTGGGCGTGTCCAGCAACATGACAAAGTTAATAAAGTACCAATGTGAATGAAGACAGGCTCCTTCATCTCCTATGATATGATGCAGGTACACCCTGCTGAATTTTATACACAAACACCAAAAATCTCCCTCAAGAGAGTTTCGGAAAACTTGGGATCAACTGGAAGGCTAGCTGCATCACCCACTGATAAACATTGTTACTATGGCAACCACTTCATAGTATAGCGACTGGAGACTCGCAGAGATCAAATCAGTGTATGTGTGAAGTTCATTTCCTCATCTTTAAATCTTTACATGCAATTTTCCCCCTTTGTACTTTTCAAAGAAACCAGTTTGTAAAATCTTCTGGTTGAAATACATGTATAAAGGAAAATTTCTGAAATTTCCGCTCAGGAAAGTCTGTAGCAGAAAATGTCTCACTTTCATCATGTGATCCTTAAATTAAGGAAAATAAAGAGATAAATTTAATTTTACAATTTTTATTCGAAATATACATATTTTTATAAAGCTATTTTGTGTTAATATTCATTGTTAAATGTGCTACACAAATAAAACTCAAATGTTTTGAACAAATATTTGCTAACTTTCACAATCGTCCTACTGAAAATAAATGATAGATAGAATTGATAGACGGACGGACGGACAGACAGACAAACAGATAGATAGATAGATAGATAGATAGATAGATAGATAGATAGATAGACGGACGGACGGACGGACGGACGGACGGACGGACGGACAGACAGACAGACAGACAGACAGATAGATAGATAGATAGATAGATAGATAGATAGATAGATGTGTGTAGTGAGTGATTAAAGTGGTGTGAAATGCTGTCAGGTGTTTTGTTGTTTTTTTTTTCTTAATTGTGAGAATTATTCCAAAATAAATAATCACACCAGCACGTCTTGGAGAAGAACACCTCGCCCTGAACACACCTCAGCCGCTTGTGCCTCCTGCTGCTAATTACCAAAATGTTTTAATGAGCATTTTGATAAATGACACATGTGACACAAGAAACATATTGTTTACCTTTGGTCTTTATTATAAATAAGTATTCAGCTTCTGTTTTTACTTTCTTTCTTTTTTGCCACCTCAGTCTAATTTATTTCTTTTATTTTTTTAGATCATTATTATATTACAGATATATTATATTAATTACGGATTTTATAGAAAAACAATAAATTAAGAGAGAGAGAGAGAGAGAGAGTCAGAGAGAGAGACAGAGAGACATCTCTCCAAGCTTTGGCTCCAGTCATGAGAATGATTTCAGTAAGATCTTCTTTTGTCACAGGCCTTCTTAAAGGCAATAAATAAGTAAATAAATAAAATAAAACAACTAACTAACAATAAATAAATAAATACATTATTATTATTGTTGCTGTTGTTGTTTTCATTATTATTAATATTATGTTTGTAGATAGATAGACAGACCGACCGACTGACCGAAAGACAGACAGACAGACAGACAGACAGACAGACAGGCAGACAGACAGTCAGACAGGCAGACAGACAGACAGATAGATAGATAGATAGATAGATAGATAGATAGATAGATAGATAGATAGATAGATAGATAGACTTTTCCAGTCAGCCTGAAGCACACTCAGATGTTTTAAGCCTGGACTTAAGACTGAGCCTGGAATTCTGGTCATGTAGAAGGAGCTGGATCAGGTCTGTCTCCGTGGTGTTTATAACACACTTTATAACATCTCCTTTTAAAATCTCCTGCACATTATTCACTTCCTCGGTCTCTAGACTTACCTCAGTTCTGTTCCTCGTCTAGATGATGCCACGCTGATACGTATGAACGTTTCCTTTAACTCTTCTGGAAGGTTTTTTTTTTTTTGACGCGCCATCATTTGTTTCAACCATGCCAACTTTTTTGAAATGCTAGTCAGATTCTATTAGCACATTTCTCATGATGTTTGTTGAAACACAGTAGGTGTTAATCAGGCCTGGTTCTCAAAAGCACAAACAACCGAATCGTTTTTCCGTGACACTCCTGGCCCACCTCGAGTTCGGCAAACGATAACCTGAGACTTAAAGCAAACACGCGAGTGGCGGCAGTCTATAAATATCGACGTGCTAATTACTGACGAGGAACTAGCATCGAATTCAACATGCTAATTAACAAATTCCAAAAGCACCGTGTTTTTCTGTGTGTGTGTGTGTGTGTGGGTGAGTGACTGGGTAGGAGGGTAGGTGAATGTGTGTATATTTGTGTGTGGGTGGATGTGTGTGTGTGGATGTGTGTGTGTGTGTGTCAGATTCAGTTTCTAATCATTTATAATCACGCTCTGTGGTGTCCACTGAATGAGGATGAGGTTCCCTTCTGAGTCTAGTTCCTCTCAAGGTTCGCCATACAAATGCCCTCCCTTATGAATTTTCACCTTAAAAACTGAAATTTTGCAGAAAGAAGCATTTTCAGCATAGAACGAATCGAACCGAACACCGGCTAAGTTGCTCGTACGTCCGGGAGTTGTTGAAAACTTGTTAGCGTCAGTGGAAAGCCATTTGAAGCGAGTTTATCAATTTTTGGAATTTTTTTTCAGTCAGTGAAAGCTGTGTGAAAGAGTCAACCCACGATACCAATGTCACCTTCAGCATGCGTTCAAAAGCTAGGTGATTTTTCAGGTGTTTTTTGTTGACAGGTTGGGGGCGTGGGCGGTCTGTTCTATTTTTAACCCAAGCTTGGTGGCACGACTTCCTGTGAGGACCCTTGACATAAAATGCTTGGCTTGGGTCAGTTCTGGCGGCTGGAACGGATTATCTGCATTTACATTATTGCTTATGGGAAAAATTAATTTCACAATACAAACTTTTACCTTAAGAACTCGCCTCCAGAACCAATTAAATTCCTATGCTGAGGTTCCACTGTACTTATCTTGAATTTCTTGTGCTATATTTATGTTCTGTCCATTGTTAAAATCACTATGCAAGTAAAATTGAATTGAACTGACTTAAAAGTCAAATGTTTAGACTATGAAGTGTCTATCTATGTGAAGTATCTATCTATCTATCTATCTATCTATCTATCTATCTATCTATCTATCTATCTATCTATCTATCTATCTATCTATCTATCTATCTATCTATCTATCTATCTATCTATCTATCTATCTATCTATCTTGATCAATGCTGTATCCTCTCATACAGCATGCATGGGTCTGAAACCCTTGAAAAGTTAAAGCAAACTTTGTTACTTCTCTGTACATTCGTCCATACTGTACTGTCCATATTTCTTCTTTATTCCTTTATTCCTAAAGTGTCTTTTTAAGGGATAGTATGTAGGATATTTATGTAGGATAGTCCCAAGCATCTGTAGCAGTGGGGGACTGGCTGTCCATACTGCAGAATCTCAGCAGAAGCACTGTGCTGTATTTGTGAATATTGAGAATTCTGACATGCTTTGTTGTACTGCATTTCACCTGCTGTAGAGTAGGGTGGTAGGGTACTATGAATATAGAAGGGTACTATGGATATAGTAGAGTACTAGGGATATAGTAGGGTACTATGGATATAGTAGAGTACTAGGGATATAGTAGGGTACTAGGGATATAATAGGGTTCTAGGGATATAGTAGGGTACTATGGATATAGTAGAGTACTAGGGATATAGTAGGGTACTAGGGATATAGTAGGGTACTAGGGATATAATAGGGTTCTAGGGATATAGTAGGGTACTAGGGATATAGTAGAGTACTAGGGATATAGTAGGGTACTAGGGATATAATAGGGTTCTAGGGATATAGTAGGATACTAGGGATATAGTAGAGTACTAGGGATATAGTAGAGTACTAGGGATATAGTAGAGTACTAGGGATATAGTAGGGTACTAGGGATATAATAGGGTTCTAGGGATATAGTAGGGTACTAGGGATATAGTAGAGTACTAGGGATATAGTAGAGTACTAGGGATATAGTAGAGTACTAGGGATATTTGGACATATCCTCCCTCAAGCTGTAGTTGTTATTCAGTAGGCGCTTGGCTGATGTTCCTACAGTATGATACTGTGTAAGCCAGATTATATGAGTGATCATTTTTCTCCTGGAAATTTGGCTCCTCAAAGCTTTAGCTGGTCTCCCTGGGGTTTCTTAACCTCCCAAGGGTTCATCTGTTAATGTCTTGGGTCAGGAGGGTGCAGGAAGAAGTGGTTGTGTGTGTGTGTGTGTGTGTGAGAGCTTCAATTCCTTGGCATATATTAAGGTACGCTGTAGTCATTGTCAAATTATATCAGTCAAAGGAAAAAGGAAATATTTTTATTTCTATCATATTTGTCAGAGTTGCATCGGTTCTGGAGGCTACGCCAAGAACGGCGGACGTGAAGTGGAAATAAATACACCGTGACTGAACGTGTGTAAATGGCAGGGCATTCATTATACACACACACACACACACAAACACTCTTTCACACACTCACACAGACGTGCCACACGACCACGGTGTTTAGTTAAAAACCTTTTCAAACAACACCAAATTCTATATATTTAGTTGCTGAACTGTGAAAGAGTGCGTACGAAGATTGAACGGGAAGTCCAGTGCGGAGCGTTCGGTCACGTCTTGATCGAAGAAACGAAAGAACAAAACAGAGAAAGCAGTCATTTAGATAACTGCACATGTTCTGTAGGTTTCAGTTCACAGCTCAGAAGGATTGGGGAAGGATGTGTGTGTGTGTGTGAGAGAGACAGAGAGAGAGAGAGAGAGAGAGAGAGAGAGAGAGAGAGAGATCAGGTGCAGCTCAATGTGACCCTCTCCCCAGAGTGAACGTCTCCGTTGCTCTCTCCAAACTTCTTCGCCAGCGAGTGCGTGGGTAGCTGGAGACCGGCGATGCCAAGCCACTAATTAAAGACGATCCACACCGGTCTTTTGTTGAGAGATGAATTATGATGAATAACGCAGTCAAACTGGAATAAGGAAAGAGTTTCTGCTGTTATGATGTGGAAAGCATCCGGTGGTTGAATTGTCCACTATATAAAAAATATAAATTTTGTTACATAATCAGGGAAATAGAAATAGAAATTCCAAAGATGGCAGCTTTATGAAAATGATGTAAATTTCTGACTGATTATATTATATACAATTGGAAGTTATATGCATAAGGAAGAAATGGCTCAAACTCTTTCCCAAACCTAACCTTGAGCCTAATCTTTGTAGCTTTTCCTTTGAATTTTTAAATGTTGTTGTTGTTGTTGATTTGTGTATCTATGTTTGTACAAAAACTGTTAAATTAGTTAGCAACTTTTTTTTCCATGTTCTGGAAATGGCCTAAATGTCATTTCAGAAGGATAAATAAATATATATATATATTTTTTTTTTTTGTGTGTGTGTTTTGTACACATCAGACGTTCAGTCCATAGTTTGTGGACATACAATATATACTGAATATACACCGATCAGCTATAACACTGTGGGCAGTGAGAGGTGAAGTGAATAAGACGAGTAAAATGAGTATCTCCTCATCATGGCCCCTGTTAGTGGGTGGGATATATTAGGCAGCAAGTCAACATTTTGTCCTCAAAGTTGATGTTAGAAGCAGGAAAAATGGACAAGCGTAAGGATTTGAGCGAATTTGATGAAGGGACAAACTGTGATGGCTAGACCACTGGATCAGAGCATCTCCAAAACTGGAGCTCTTGTGGGGTGTTCCCGGTCTGCAGTGGTCAGTATCTATCAAAAGTAAGTCCTGTAAGTCCTTTAAGTCCTATAAGTTGCTAGGTGGGGCCCATGGAGAATCATCTGCTAACATCTTGGTTCCAGACACCACAGCACACCTTCAGGGATCAAGTGGAGTCCATACCTCAATGAATCAGGGCTGTTTTGGCAGCAAAAGGGGGACCGACACAATATTAGGCAGATGCCTGATCGGTATATAAATATATATATATATATATATATATATATATATATATATATATATATATATATATATATATATACATACATGTATATACACTGATCAGGCATAACGAAACAGAAACAGAAAAGTTGATGTAGGCGTGATACAGGGATTCTGCAACCTTTAATTGTTTAAAAGCGTCTAAAAATCACCAGTGCCTCCATAATCCGTGTTAAACAAGCAAGAGGGAAAGTACAGCGATTTACATAATCTATCGGCTAGAAGAAGTTGATTTTTAGATCGTGTAGCACGCTGGGGAGTGTAGATTTGAGACACAGCCTACCAGATCAGTCACTTATTAGTCAGTTGACACTTTAAAGCTTTAAAAAAAAAAAGACACTGGACAACAAGTTGACTTGTATCCTCCTTTTATACAGCACTTATATATGTGTTTTTTTTATTTCTCATGTATTTGACTTTTTTATTAATTAGAAAATGACTAAAATTGGCCCTGCAATGTATCACTCAACTAAATACCTGATGGTGTCATAGAAATTTATAGAAAACATCCGAGCTGTGGTCAGATATGAAAGAACTGCATGTTGATTTTTTCTGTAACGACTTCATAAAAATCGTAAAAAGAAAGAAAAAAAAACATTTTGAGAAAGGTTTCCTGCTGATATCTGTTCCTCATCCTCATGCGCTGGTCTGCTGTGTGGTGTCTGTTGTCTAACATGAACAATGCTTACATTTTATTCTATAATGTCTAACAAAAAGAGTTGGCACACATTGTGTGTGAAGTGTAAAGAAATGAAGCGGTAATTAGTATGAAATTCGCTCGGAATACTGTTTGCAGTACACTTCAGTGCTTCACTCAGGATGTGTGTGTGTGTGTGTGCGTGAGAGTGTGTGTGTGTGTTTGCCCATTGCCTTTACCCTGGGTGAGGATCCACAGTGCCCCCTGAATGGTCCATTGAAACACGCTTTATTCTCCACGAGTACCAACCACTTGTAATTCAAGTAGAGTGGGCAGCTTTGTCCCTGATGTCGCGCCATTGTTCCGCCTCGCCATTCGTGCCCTCGGCAAACAGAGTGACCCTGCTGACACCAGCGCGGAGATGAGAGAAAGAAAGCATGGCATGAAGACAAGGAGGAGAAAGAAGACCCAGGGGAAGAAAGGAGAAAACAGTCTCCGTGTCTCGGCCCCCGCTGCAGGAGGACGGAGGAATTCGAGGCCCTGAACCTCTGCCAAGCTTCGCCCTGCCGTCTCAGCCGACATGGGGGGTCCTCTGGTCCGCTGTTACGGTTCCGAGAAACATTTCAGAACGCGCAGAATGTTTGCTTTGCGGCAGGACGCTCGCGCCACCAACGCCTCGTACCTGGGACTGCAACGAGGCAGAGAGCATGGCCTAGAGAAAAGAGAGTATGTTTAATCACGGATTAAAGAGTTACATCTCAGCACGACATGCACACTGTACTCACCAGCCAATGCAAATCTCGCACAATGGTCTCCGCCATGAAAAAGGCTAGGAGAGCGTTTTGACGGACAGTTAATTGGCAGGGTGCCACGGTTTACGCCAGCTCCCCTGCTAACCAGCATTATCCTCGGGGTGAATTCCCCTCCTCCAGTGCCCGTCTCTCCTCGAGCATCGAGTGCTAACCGATAGCGTTTGTTTTCCGACGGGAATGCCAACCACATGGGGACCGTCGTCAAAGAGCTTCACAAGGCCCAGACATTTGAGAGCGTTCCATGTGTTTAGAAACTCGGCCAAAGAGAGGGTGTTTTCCATTCAATTAAGAGCAAGCAAGACCAAATAAGCCCTTTATTTCTCTTCGACTCAAGCTCTCTTAATTGAGCCGAATCAAGCAAGTGGAAGGAATTGGAGTTGAGGTAAATGCTAATATAGGTGAATATTTTCCTAAAATAGACAAAACTTAATCATTGGTTCAGATCAGACTGACTGCACATACGTTTATCCTTCATTTAACACACAGGCCCGAGGCTGGCATTAAAACATCTCACGTTGTTTGGATCCAAAGATTCGTACTGTCAAGATGTCAAGAAGAAATGAGTTTGGAAGCTGAATTTGGAAGTGGATATGAATTTTGTATATTTTAATTATATACATCGTGTTTTTTTCTTCTTTATTTTTCAACTTGATAGGAGTCTGACTTGCCTTTCAGAAGATCAGTTGCAATTATGAGTTAAAAAAAAAAGCAGATGCATGTATATATATCGCAAAAATACAAATTGGATATAGATTAGCCCAAAGGTGATGAGATGGATCTTGAAATGAAGACACATGGAGCTAAACAGAGTCAAAATGGAAGCTTAAAGTGAACCGTAATGAGGTGAGGGCAAATAAATCTGTTGTTTTACTGAAAAGGCTAAATTCTTATTAGGCAGCTACGGGTTTAACATTTTTTTTATTTATTTTACCAAAACATTGTATTAAACATTGTATATATGTTGTTTTGTTTTTTGTTTTTTTACAAAATATTTGTATGTCTGAAATTAAAATTTTACATTTTTTATTTATTTTTTTTTTTACAGAATATTTGTATTTCTGAACTTTTAATTTTATATTTTTTAATTTTTTTAATTTTTTTTGACCAAATATTTTTATTTCTGAAATTATATATTTTTTTTTATTTTTCCTCTTTTCTTTCTTTTTTTTTTTTTAAATATCAAAACTTATAATACAGTTTAAAAAAAAAGTCTTACTCATAAAAAGTTCAAAACTTTGGCAAAAATGAAGTTAGAAATTAAATCTACTACCAAAAAAGTTATATTTAATAATTCCAATAGAAAAAATTCAACTATTCAGCTCTCAGCTTCCACTCAGCCTGCAAAAAAGTATATGTTATATTCTTGGGTCATTTCTAAGGCCTACATGCTAATAGACTTTCTTTAAATAGCTACCATGTTGAGTAATCGTCTCAGTCGCTAATCTGATGTTGCCTCTGCTGTTGGAGACGAATTTAAACTGAACCTGACAGCTTATGAGGTATTTCTATGTGGTTGCCAGTGAGGCCTGAAGCTCCAGGCAGTGCTTGGCATCAACTATTTGTGTCTGTGATATCGTTGCTGGGATTCAAACAGGAAGTCGTGTGTTTGGTAACTGACTCCCAAACCAAAAAATGTAGGTAATATCAGGTCAAAATCAGCTGATGAACTAGCAAGTACACGCTGGTTATCAACCTTGAACTAAGACATCTATGTACTAGACTCAAACTGACTGATTACTAGCCATGAGCGTTAAGAAATGTATAAAGTTATCAAGCTAATGCTACATGCTGTAATTATTTAGTGGAAAACCAGAACATCTTTAGAGAGATCAAGGTGTCTGGAAAGAGATTCTGATATCAAATAATTGTGTTTCTGACCTGTGTCTGGTTCTGGTACTAGGAGCCACATATCAGAAAAGATTTGATTCTGATGTGATAGCTTAGTGTGGGCCGTGGTAGCTTAGTGGTTAAGGTGCAGGAATACTGATCAGAAGGTTGTGAGTTTAAATCCCAGATTCACCAAGCTGCCCCTGACCCAGGCCCTTAACACTCAATTGTATTAAAATGAGGTAAATTGTAAGTCGCTCTGGATAAGGATGTCTGCTGAAATGTCAAAGTGATTGACAGAGTCATATTTTAGGGCAAGTCATGGTTGTGGCACAGAAACATGAAAAATAACTCCCAAAAGATTATATAGATGATGGAAATCGATTGAGACATATAGATCGAGCTCCGTCATTGAAGGAGACACTGGTGTGATTTGTACATGAAAATTAAAAATTAAAAACCAAACACTGATCAGCCAGAACCATTCCATCCACCTGTCTAATATTGTGTAGGTTCAGCTTGTGCCACCAAAACCGCTGATAGAAGTGGTCATTGTTTATCACAGTCACTGAGATCTTTATACTTGCCAATTTTTCAGGCTTTGAGAACTACCAACTTACTGCCTTGACCGGTGTCAGTGTATTGAGATAATCAACGGTATTCATGTCACCTGTCAGTGGTTTTAATTTTATGGCTGATTGGTGTATGTAATCCTAAACTTTTATCTGCTCAATGGATTCCAAAGAGACAGTGTTCATTCCTGTTTTCCATTTGTACAAATTATTTCCTCTTCATATCATCATGGAGAAGATCCATCTAGAAAATTTGACATATATGAAATCCTAGTCCATATATACAGTATATTGTGTTAAAACTAAATTAAACGAATAGGGTACAGTGCATTGGAGTGGAAATGCTTGCTGCTGCAGGCAAAAACAAACAAAAAGAGTCATAAGAAAAGTATTTTAAAGCCCGATTCTAATTGTGCATGCTTTCACTGTCTCAGTCTCAGTGAGCTCTGTATTGAGATGTCCCTCCTGGAAAGGGCAGTGCAGGAGTTCACATGCTATTTATCCTGGCCCGGGAGACAGTGGAAAACGGTGCCATCCAGCAGCCATGTTTATTTATGAGCCCGTCGCTGAGTGCCAAGTTTTGGAGGCCGGAACTTCTGTGCCGCAGCTGTGTTTCCTTGGCTCGCTTTCATGGTGACACGCATGGCTGTTCTGTGAGCATCGGGCACGGTTGGCACGGCCTGGCGTAGCCGCGCGTTCTCGCTCTTTGCTGGATCAGCAAGCTTAACCCAGTGAAATCTGCCGCTAGTGCCATGGGCTTTGACTGATAATCAATCTTGCGTGTGCTGCTCGACAGTTGTCACCGGGACTGGGACACACACACAGACACGCACACACACACACACACACACGCACACACACACAGGAGAAGGAGGAGCAGGTGGCAGATGGGGCCTGTCGCCTGAGAGAGGAGCCACTAGGTGCACCAGGCCTGCCCCATTTGCAGAAAGAAGTGTGTGTGTGTGTGTGCTTTTGCTTCCTCTATGTATGCCCACATGCCAAGAGAGGTGCGCGTGTGTGTGTGTGTGTGTGTGTAGATGGATGAATATGTGTGTTTTCTTCTCCCATCTTCGTCTCAAAGCACCCCTTCCTAAGTCACTGCTCACCTGAGAATAATCCCTAAATCAATCCCTTTTCTTTCATTTAATACTTTTATAAATAACCTGGAAAATATATACAACACAACAAAAACAAAAGCTGTAGCCTTAGCAAAAGTTTATTAAATCAGTGTCAGTTGTTCTATAGTCACTCTACAGGCCACCTAAGATCCTGGGGGCGGAGCTTTGCGAATGATGGTGTGAGCTCAAGGAGAAAAAAATAAAAATCATTCAAATGTCAAACCTAATTAACCTAAACCGAATAGGTTACAGGGATCGCACCTCTAATGTAACGAAGATGGTGGGGATGGACATACCTCCAGAACTGTTGAGTGTTGAGTGAGAATTAGGTTTAAATTAATAAATAATGACACAATTCCTTCATATGTGGTCCAATTTGGTTATGCTTAGAATTGAATCCTGTGACTTGACTCCTTAAAACGGGGTGGCCATTAAAGGTGGGGCAAAATACTAATCCCAATCCTCAAAAAATGACATAATGTGGGTAGAAATAATGTGATAAAAGTCGCACATCATTGCTCATAGCTAGCATAACATTAGACTTATAAGTCTTATAAAGTGTGCTGGAATACAAATTAAAAATATTAGCTCATGTATAAAAACTCATATCTATAAAATCCCCTTTCAGTATAGCTGCCCTAAAAACGTTTGGCCACTGTTTACCCAGTGGTTTGTTTGGTTTGGTTGTTTTATGTTAGCTAGCTAATCTTGGTTGTTCCTGCATAACAATGGCACTCATCATTGAACAATAATGAAATGAACTTTTTAAATTTGCCAGAGGAACAGCTATAAGCTATCTTTTATTAATTAATAGCACTGGTAACCAATATGCATGTCCAGAGATGGGTTGGAAAGAGACGTAGCCATGTTTCACTGTGCAGGGGTTGCACTGCAACCACCCCAGTGTACATGAGTATGAACTCTTCTTTTGAGATTAGTTGAAAAAGTGATTCTTCTCTTGCTTTTTCTGAACCAACATCGTCACACACTCCATCTTGTCGCGATGTTAATTGTTGCCTAATGATTTCAACAGCTATGGTATAAACACAGATTCAGGTCTGGTTGTGTAGCGATTGCTGCATAAAGTTCCTAATACACTATATTGCCAAAAGTTTTGGGACGTCTGCCTTTACCTGCACATGAATGTAATATGGAGTTGTCCTGCCCTTTGCAGCTATAACAGCTTCAACTCTTCTGGGAAGGCTTTCCACAAGGTTTAGGAGTGTGATTATGGGAATTTTTGACCATTCCTCTAGAAGCGCATTTGTGAGGTCAGACACTGATGGTGGACGAGAAGGTCTGGCTCTCAGTCTCCACTCTAATTCATCCCAAAGGTGTTCTATGGGGTTGAGGTCAGGACTCTGTGCAGGCCAGTCAAGTTCCTCCACACCAAACTCACTCATCCATGTCTTTATGGACCTTGCTTTGGTCACTGGTGTACAGTCATGTTGGAACAGGAAGGGGTCATCCCCAAACTGTTCCCACAAAGTTGGGAGCATGAAATTGTCCAAAATGTCTTGGTATGAAGCTGAAGCATTAAGAGTTCCTTTCACTGGAACTAAGGGGCGGAGCCCAACCCTTGAAAAACAGCACCTGAACTCAATGATCTGGAGGGGTGTCCCAATACTTTTGGCAGTATAGTGTAGTTATATGGTTTTATATGATATATAGTTTTTTACATATAGAGATTGGACTTTTTTTCACACATTTTTATTTTTACATGTACAGGCTTGTGATTTTATTTATTTATTTATTTATTTATTTATTTTTATTTTTTTTATTTTTTTTCCCACAGGAATAGTTCTTTCTGATCACATATTATTCACACACACACACAAACACACACTTTGCATGTGCAAGGTTTGCCCAATTTTGGCAGAAACTTACACAGATCACACGCTGACATGTTGAACGCTGCTGACCAGTAAAAACGCCAGAGGAGCTGTAACTCATGCCAGCAACGCAAATCCAGTTAGTCCACCTCGTGAACTAATCATATCCGGATTAAACATTCTTTCAGACAATGCCTGTCAAACACGGGCCCGTCACGCGCTAACCGCTGTCACCCGCGAGCTCATCAGCACGAGACGCGCCTCTTTACTTTCTCACGCGCTCAGGTACGGACGCGGGAGCGCGCCCGCCACAGGTGCGAGGGGGTGAGGTGTGAGAAAAGCGCGAGCTGTCGGCGCGAGTTTTCCACGGTTTGCCTCGCGCAGCCGATGTGTTGTGACGGGCGGTGATTGACACGGGGGAGGTGTGATGTGAGAGGCGCGGAGGATGTCGGGTGGGCGGCGGCGCCGTGTTTACATCGCTCTAATTGCTGACTCCTCGCGCGGACAGGTAGCGCGCTAACACTCGCGCTCCGAAGCGCTTAATTGCGCTGTCGTTTTTCGGCATTTCACGAGCAACCCCGGGCCTCAGTTAAATGAAGCATTGCAGAGCCGGGTCCTCGTGCTGCAGAAATCCTTAAAAAAAAGAAAGAAAGAATCTTTTTCTGCATGATCCGTGAGCTCGCGCATGTGCTCGCGAGCTGCACTGGAAAGGTCGTGACCTGCTTTCCCAACAGAAGGCAACAATTAAATCTCTGGATTTGCTGCTAATTAATCACTTTTATTAGAAATACGTGTCACTTCTGTCATAATTAAAGTGTGTTTAAAAATGGAGGCAAAAAGAAAAACAATTAATTTAAGAATCACAAGTATCTTTATACAATAGCCTGTTGTATTAGCTGCAGCCTAATTAGCTAATAAACAAAAATCTTGCTTTGTTAGTTGCTGGTGGTGTACCTCATTAGCATTACCACAACCTGTCACAACATTATGACCGTACTCTTTTTGTTATCTCTCTATAATCGTACTACGTCGCACTTTGACCGCAGAGTTGCCTCTAGCAGAAGTGAAAAAGCGCTAAGAAATTATACTTTCACTGAAACTATCCTTTATCCTGCAAAGCAACTGCACTTGTTTGGCTGAAAACATCATTTATTCTCCCTGATAAAGTTCGCTGATTACATGCATGGCTTCCTGCATAGTCTGATAATGAATAAATCAAAAATAAAATATGTAAATACGCTACCATTAGCTAGGATTTGACTTTCCGCTTAGCCAGTGTTTATTATCTACTGGAATCAATGCTAATCCTGGTATTAGCAAAGAAATCATATGACTTATGACAGTTAATGCTAGTAAATTAGTGAATTTTAGTTTAATATTCTTTTTCAAGTTTTCTAGGGAGGCAAAGGAGACAGCTGTAGTGCTAGCTACATTGTGTAGCATGAGAAGGTTACCACAGATGATGATTTTACACTGCAATAATTAGATGTTAACTTATATATAGCATTTACACTGATCAGCTATAACACTGTGATCAGTGACCAGTGAAGTGAATAAGACTGAGTATCTCCTCATCATGGCACCTGTTAGTGGGGGGGATATATTAGGCAGCAAGTGAACATTTTGTCCTCAAAGTTGATGTTAGAAGCAGGAAAAATGGACAAGCGTAAGGATTTGGGCGAGTTTGATGAAGGGCCAAATTGTGATGGCTAGACCACTGGATCAGAGCATCTCCAAAACTGCAGCTCTTCTGGGGTGTTCCCGGTCTGCAGTGGTCAGTATCTATCAAAAGTGGTCCAAGGAAGGAACAGTGGTGAACCGGTGACAGGGTCATGGGCGGTCAAGGCTCACTGATGCACGTGGGGAGAGAAGGCTGGCCCGTGTGATCCGATCCAACAGACGAGCTACTGTTGCTCAAACTGCTGAAGAAGTTAATGCTGGTTCTGATAGAAAGTGGTCAGAATACACAGTGCAGGACGGGTCAGGGCTGTTTTGGAAGCAAAAGGGGGACCGACACAATGTGGTCATAATGATATGCCTGGTCAGTGTAATCTATAACTGGATAAGATGATTTACACCTTTATGATTTTTAAGGAGAAATTTGAAGAGCTAATTACAAAAGTAAGTGATTATAGTAGGATTTTTAGGATAAGATTTCCCATAAAATAAAATAAAATAAGTATTGAATTGAAAACAATACTCAAGTAAAGTATAGATCCAGCAAAATAATGGCTAAGTATAGCAACCAAGAAGCTCAGCATAAACTGCTTGTCTGTTGGAAAAGTATGTCTGAAAAACAGTAGCCCAGGATATAAGATCCTCTTCACTTCACCCAGGCTAATGATTTCTCCACATGATATTTAAAATCTAGGGTTTGGTGATAAATAAGATGTGTATTTATTAGTCATGACCTGTCTAATCTGCTCAACATGACAGGGGACGATCAATATAGAGCATCACACACAAGGAAAATAATCAGAATAAACACAATCCAGTCTGCTGTTGCATTCTGTTTGTTTATGCCATTTTCTTTTGTGTTATTTTTGGCATATGGTTATGTCATTACATGGTTGACACACCCAGATAACAGACAACAGGGACAACCTCGAACAAACACAAAGCAAACACACAACAATATGCAACATCGACAAGGAATTATTTCTCACACACATTTCACACAGTACACAATAGAGTTCTTCAAAGTGTGAACAGCTGTATGGAGGCTTTAGGGACTTCATGTCTTTGAATGTGTGTGTGTGTGTGTGTGAAAGAGAGAGAGAAAATAGGCCTAAAGCTGAGGCCCACACACCTGTCTTGTAGCTTGCAGAGGGCTGGTCAGGCTCACCTGGGAAAGCCATTGACGAGTTTGTATGTGCATGTGTGTGTGTTGCGTGTGTGTGTGTGTGTCTGACAGCCTGACTGGCACGGTTAATGGGCCTTTCATAATTCAGGTCCGAGGGCACTGTCTGTCACATGACATCCGTGCCAAGTTATCGCACTCCTCCCTTCTGCAAGCTCAGACACTTTCATAACACACACCTGACTTCCCGATCCAGTGTGTTTATATATATCATTTATAGCACACACGCTACCATAGGTCAGCATCCTAACATAGGCTTAGATCATGTTCTCCAATCTGATTGGTCAGAAGGTGTTGATTAATTTCCAGTAATTTAATTTAATACATTACTGATACATGGGGTGCGCAATAATGTTGTTGTTCGTGTCATTTTATCGTTATTGTGAAGCTTTGTGAAGCGAGAGGATTTTTTTATCTCCAGTGTCAACACTAAAGCTGTAAATCTGTTAGTTGAAGTTTTCTGAAGCAGGAAAGTTCTTGACATAAGGAGAATAAAAACTATACCACCACGCTCACAAGTGGTTTATTCCTCCTATATTCTTCAAAAGAGCTGCTTATCTTAACTGCCTGTCTTTTTGATTGAAAGGAAAATGTTTTTTTATTCCACCTAATGAGCTCATAATAGAGTAACGCCTGGTCAGTTGGTGGAAAATCTCGTATTCATGACACTATTTTAACAGCTTTGCGCTTGGATTGCGTTCCGTCTCACTCGTAAGTCGCTAATTAATTGAAAGCACCTGCCAAATGAAAATAGATCTAATGTAAAATAAAGGTGTTATCTCGATATACCCTGTGATGTAGAGCCCTATAAGATCTGCCCTACTGAACAAGAAGGGAATGGTGGCTTGATTAGTCACAGTGGCATGCTAAGGTGAGTTTTAATGATGGCTAAATTGTGGGATTAGTCGCTCTTACCCCCCTTAGGCATCTGCTCCCTTCAGGAGTGTTGATTTATGATCTCTATCAAGCAGGGCAGACTGCTACAGCTTCTGCTCGCAGACACACAGGCTGCAGTTATGGCTGTGTGACAGAAAGGTGCACACACACACACACACTTTAGCTAATACAGTCATACACATGAACTGACATGAATATCTCCAGATACATCCATGCACATTATGTCTTCATGTCAATGTGACAATTGTACCAGAAATCCAAAAGCTATAGCTATGAAATGATCTCGCGATCTCTCTGAACAACTCGCCGACCTTCCCATCAGCCACTGTTCCCAACCTTGGAGTGACCATGGACAATCAGCTGTCCTTTTTCTCACATGTTGCTACTGGCACACTCGTGTCAGTATCTCCATTAGAAAATTCACTCAGGTTCCTCAGGTGCTTCTTCAGTCTCTTGTCTCAATCTCCAGACTGGACTACTGCAACTCACTCCTGGCTCGTCTACCTTTTAGTGCAATTTGACTCCTACAAATGATCCAAAAACCTCCCGAAGTTCTGCCACACCACCCCATTACTGCACTGCATCCACTGGCTTCCTGTAGCTGCATGCATCAGATTTAAAACACAATTCCTTGCCTACAAAGCCAAAAACTCACCTCTTATCTCAAGGCTCTTAGCACCACGCTCCCTCAGATCCTCCAGCACTGCTCCTATCATCTCTCAGGGTAAAAGAAGGCATGCATTATGACTCTTGTCTGTTCTGGAACTAAGGAAATGGAATGAACATCGATGGAGACTCTTCTAAGCACTTTTGTACATCGTGCTTTTATAGTAAAATAATCAATTCAATTTCAATTCAGTTTATTTGTCTAGCACTTTTAACGATGGACAGAAGTATAGAAACAAAGAAAAAATGCTAAAGTTTAAAGTTAAGTTACTATTTATTCCTAACATTTATCCCTAATGAGCAAGCCTGAGGCGGCGGTGGTGAGGAAAAACTCCCTGAGATGATAATCAAGGCCTTCGATGCTATAATGCAGTCCAGTATGAAGCAGAGTTTGTAGAGTAAGTACACTGGTTTCCTGGATCCATGTATACATTTAATTACATAGTTAACTTCCTGTTATAACTTATGGTACAGCAGCTATAAAAAGTCATTCCTTTACCACCCTCACATATTGCCTCCGCCTTGAAGTCAATTTGACAAAATAAAGAGCCTTGTCGTATTCCTATGTAACCTTCTGTCTCAAAGACTTCACTTTTTATGAAGTTGTTACTTCACAGTTATGAAGTCCTGAAACTGGAGATTCCTTCAGAAGTGAATATAATATTTAATTCAAAACACATTTTAAGTCAGTTTATATGTATTATATCTGTTATACAAGTCTCATGGTGCGTTGAAGTTGTGTACAAGACAGTGGTGAGACCGACCCTGTGGTATGGTTTAGAGGCAGTGATGCTGAGGAAGAGACAGGAGTCAGAGCTGGAGGTAGCAGAGCTGAAGATGTTGAGGTTCTCTTTGGGAGTGACACGGTTGGACAGGATTAGGAACGAGTACATCAGAGGGACAGCTCATGTTGGACGTTTGGGGGACAAAGTTAGGGAGGACAGGTTAAGATGGTTTGGACATGTCCAGAGGAGGGAGAGTGAGGATATTGGTAGGAGAATGTTGGACATGGAGCTGCCAGGCAGGAGGAAAAGAGGAAGGCCATAGAGGAGAGATATGGATGGAATAAATGAGGAGATGAAGCTAGTGTTGAGGATGCAGAAGATAGGGATAGGTGGAGAGAGACGATTCGCTGTGGCCACCGCTGAAGGGAAAAGCCGAAAAAAGAAGATTTAAATAAAACATTTTTAAACAAACTCCACAGAATTTCCTCCACAGAATACAACAGCAGCATTGTGCAATGACATAATATGTAACAATAAAATTCACAGTGGTTTTGTAAATTGATGTGAAAAAATAGTGAAACACGTCTGATTCACATTCTTCGTTCTGTTTTTTTTTTCTTTCTTTTCTTTGCAGTTAATTGGAAAAACCTCCACCTTGTTCCGACCAAAGTGACTTTACTGCACTTGACGTCGTAATTACAACTTCCCAGGGGGACTTGAACGCACATCCGGCATAAGTCGTTACTATAGAAACCAGACTTATTAGAATTATATTAGCGCATTAATTTAAAGTGTCAGAGCTGCTGTTTAAAAAGGAATCTCCTGACCAATCCGATTCATTCGTTCAGCAGCAGTGTGCACTTTGCAGAAGAACTCGTAAATACACTTAAATACATACCTCTTTTTTTTGCTATATTACAAAATAGTCTATTGAACATGAGACTTTGTCTGACATTTTTCCTCCAGTCTGCTGACTGTGATTAATGGTGTTAGTCAGCAGGAGGGTGTGTGAGGGATTCAGGTGAGCTGAGATGAACAGGAAGCTTTGATCACTGGAGTGGATCTGTTTGGTTTGGGCTCAGATGCTCTGCCTCGCTGTGTTTGGGTGAAACGATTCATGTCCTGTTCACTAATCATATCTGAGCCTAATCGGGGGCCAAGAAGCAACCAGGGGAATCCAGGTGGAACTAAGAAAGTGCATATGTGCGTGTGTGTGTGTGTGTGTGAGAGAGAGAGTTTAAGCTTTGATGGACAAAAAGGCACAGAATTACTGGGAATTACTAAGGCCACGCCTCCTTCATTTATATTGACAGCCACAAAGAACATCTACCTTTGTTTAACTTGGGCTGTCAGACACCGAGGCCACACCTCCTTCACCAGGATTAATATAATAAGTAGCTACATGTTTACACTGAGAGTTATAGGAGAGTTATTGAAACTGACAGGTCCTGACATCATGTCTCTGTCACTGAGAATGACAGCTACAGAAGCCACACCTCCTTTAACAGAACTGACAGGCGTGTCTCCATCACTGACACTGACAGCTATATAAGCCACGCCTCCTTTACATAAATTGACAGGCGTTTCGCTATCGCTGAGAATGACGGCTACAAAAGCCACGCATTCTTTAAGTGACCTGAGTGGCTGTTCTTCCTTCACTGAGACTGACAGCTACACAAGCCATGCCTCCTTTAATGGAACTGACAGGCGTGTCTCTATTGCTGAGACTGACAGCTACAGAAGCCACGCCTCCTTTACTTGAACTGAGCGACGTTCTTCCTTCACTGAGACTGACAGCTACAGAAGCCACGCCTCCTTTAATTAAACTGAGCGACTGTTCTTCCTTCACTGAGACTGACAGCTACAGAAGCCACGCCTCCTTTAATTAAACTGAGCGACTGTTCTTCCTTCACTGAGACTGACAGATATAGAAGCCACGCCTCCTTTAATTGGCCTGAATGGCTGTTCTTCCTTCACTGAGACTGACAGATATAGAAGCCACGCCTCCTTTAATTGGCCTGAGTGGCTGTTCTTCCTTCACTGAGACTGACAGATATAGAAGCCACGCCTCCTTTAATTGGCCTGAGTGGCTGTTCTTCCTTCACTGAGACTGACAGATATAGAAGCCACGCCTCCTTTAATTGGCCTGAGTGGCTGTTCTTCCTTCACTGAGACTGACAGATATAGAAGCCACGCCTCCTTTAATTGGCCTAAGCGGCTGTTCTTCCTTCACTGAGACTGACAGCTACAGAAACAAATATTTTTCCCTCACTGGAACTGATAGCAACATAGCCACACCTCCTTTAAAATCCAGTCTAGCAAAAATCCCAGGCTCTTCTCCAAGTCTGAAAAGAAATAAATCAAATGCAGGTTCATGTTTGGATTTTCTATAATTGATGATTTCATTCCAATTAATCAGGTGGATTCTGCAGTCAGTATAAACAGACTAAGGTCTAAAGAATTTAGACGAACTCAGACGATGACTTGAATAATAAATTACTGCAAGAGTCACGGCAAAGGATAATCAACCATCAGACTGACGTATTTCTTCGCTGCTGTATTTGACTTCGTTCCATTCCCAGTCAATTTTCAGGTCCATTCAGCCCTGAGAACTTCTACACACTCCTATAAGAATCCCCCCCTCCCACAAAGGTTACTCTGCGAGTTAAAATCGAGCAGAAAATGCACCTCTGACACCTTCTCGTGCGGTACACCCAATTCTTTCTGCAACACTAGCTGGTTTTAATTCCCACCTGTCTGGGTTAGCTATTCCTCCACAACTCTGATATTGTATTCATGAATTTCAAAAGATCACTTGTGTGATTTTCTGTGCAGCCACACGGCGAGGGCTGAATTAGGAATTTCATGGAAGGAAGAGTCGTTCAAAGGAACGGGGAGTCCTGCTGCTGACACCGACATGTCACTTCCATCTCCGGCGGGCCTTGAGGGCAGCGAGAACTCACGGTGGTTAATTACAGAACAGGCTCGGTATCGCAGCCGCCGCTGATAACCGTGCACCATTAAACCCTTCATGCTTCTCTCTCACTTCCTGTGTGTGGGAAAAACACAACACGGAGTTATTGGGTTCTGATGTACTGCGTTTCAGACCTTAGAGGATTTAGAAAAGAACTCACTTCATCGGCATCCAACTGGATCCTGTTTTCTGGAGGTGCCGGGAGTTTGTGTTATACAATATTAGAGTTCATTCCATTATCAAGAATTCTCAAAATTCTTAATACAATTCGGTGTAGACAGTGGTTTTTTAAAAGAAAAAAATCTATTGTTATTTATCAATGGAAAGCATTTATACATTTAAGGAAGGATTCTACAGAGTTCGTAGCATTCAGTAGGTTTTCCTCCAAAGGAAAGTCTTCTTTCAGGTTTTGTTGTTGTTGCTTTCTTGTGTTTTTGATTTTGTTTATTGTTATTTTTTGTGACCACAAACTAAAATTAAATTAAATTAAATTAAATTTTAAAAAATCTCAGCAAAATCCTGTAGGGAATGTTCTAGAATAAGAACAAAAGAGAGGCTGCTGAGGGAATACTTGGCTCTTATAATAATGTAGACAAATATTAAATGCATTAAAGAAGAAACAGCTGAAACATTTGATGTGTTTTAATCTTAATTTAACCACCTTGGGACGTCTTACAGGAAAATAGTCAATGTCTGATTGGCTGTTTTTGAAACGGCATTTCATTGCGTACTAAATAAACCCATTAGAAATAAAATAAAAAATAAAATTAAAATTAAATTAAAATTAAAAAAAGAAAAAAAAGCTCTTATTTTTCCCTGTTTTTATGTATTGTTATGTTAAAAAAAAAAAAAAATTTTAGGCTAATGGTATTCTAAGCCTGTAACCTACTGAACCAGTGTTAATATATTTCACTGATAGAGACTTAAAGCACTTTTGTACATCGCTCTGGATAAGAGGATCTGCCAAATGCCAGAAATGTAAATGTAAATGTAAAAAGAAGGCACAGGACTGGACATCCTCCACATGGCATCAGATCATCATGTGAGAAGCGCTGTCATGTTTGTCAGTCATCCATGACGCCGGCACCCTGTCTGTCTGCGCTCATCTCCGAGTCTCTTAATTAAACCTTTTTGCCCGACAAGGTTTTCATTGTGTTGCATTGTATGTTAATTAAGCTTCTAATTAAAGATCGAGAGCAGTATGTTGTAATTAATGTGATGTTAAAGCACTACGGATTATTAATCCTTGGCTGCTTTTCGTAACCACTTAGCTCTTTGTCTTCTTCTTCTTCTTCTTCAAATGCAGAAATGAAAATGATCAAAAGCGGAGAGAGAGAGAGAGAGAGAGAGAGAGGGAGAGAGAGAGAGAGAGAGGGAGAGAGAGAGAGAGAGAGAGAGAGAGGGAGAGAGAGAGAGTCATTTCTGTAAACATGTAGGAAGTGACGGCTCCTCTCAAAACACTGAAGCATTACCAGAAATGTAACACGCTCTAGGTTTTGTTCTGCTGTCAGAACAAAAGATTCGAGCTCAATTACTGTATATTTTACTAATAAATTATTCGACTTCCCGGTACTTCCTGCCGCTCGTTTTCTTTTCCTCTCTCAGCCCTGGCATTTTTCTATAAATGAAACACGCTCTAGGTTTTGTTCTGCTGTCAGAACAAAAGATTCAAGCTCAATTACTGTATATTTTCTAATAAATTCTTCCCGGTACTTCCTGGTGCTCGCTTTTCCTTCCTCAGCCCTGCCGTTTTTCTCCTCTTCACACTTTGCTGCCAAGCCACCAAACACCAGGGACGCCCCGGCTCAGAAACCGATCCCGATCCATGTGTGAAGCTGATTATAGACTGTTCAGTACAGTCTCTCATTTCCACTCTTTTTTTCTTCTTTCACATGTCACACACACACTTAGCATTAAACACCCCAGTTCCAAATCCTCTGTGCATTTCTTCGGCTATCACCTGCTGGAGACCATTTCTCGGCCTTCCCCGGCCTTTTCTCGCTCGCCTCTTGAAAATTAATCGTCGACGACGAGCCAAAACGACGCGTTCTGGTTTCACAATGAAAGCGACAGAGAAAAATGACATCCAGTGAGAACAAAAGACGGAACAGAGAGAGAGAGAGAGAGAGAGAGAGAGAGCGGAAAAAAAAGAGATTTCTGTTACACAGCCAGTTTGTTGATTCAGAAAGTTGCTTTTTATCCAAGGTGACTTACGAAGGAGACGGGATACAATCCGAGAATACAGAGGAGCAGTGAGGATTTGAGGATTGAACATCTTTCTAAAGGAACAAAGTGGCTCTCTAGATGGACCTTATTTGAACTCAAAACCTTCTGCTCGCTAAGTGATACCGCTGACCGCTGAGTGTAACACATCCAGGACAGACGTTATGGTGGTTTAATTTAAGAGAAAGATTCTGTTTGGTTGTGTCCATGTTGATGATTGAGTGTCTTTGTCATGTCTCACTCCACAGTGGTGGTTAATATGAAGCTCATATGAAAGTAGACACTCAGAGCTTTAAGAATTTGTAGTGTTTCAGAAGGATTTCTGGTTTTCCTTAGCTTACTAGGGGAGATATATGTATACAAATGTTTGTATCTTCAAAGAAAATGTTGGAATCAAACCCATTTCTGCGCTCTGAGATGCTCTGAGTGCTTGTTCATCTAAAAAGCAGCTCAGATTTGATCTTCAACCAGTAACCTTCTGTGTAAGGTTCTCCAACAGAGGGAAAAACACACGTCTAAAACACACAGAAAGCCGACAGATCTGTTTTATATCAGCCTGAACACCATTCGTTTAATTACACTGATTGGAAATGTTCCATAAGTCATAGCTGGTCCTATTGAGTATTATTTTTCCCAGTGTTTAAAGTTCACATCTGAATCTGTGAAATATAAGTACAGATATCAGGAACACTAAACAGATCCAGATGTGTTGCAGTCCAGAGCGACATGAACTTATAATATATAGTCACATGATTTGTTTACATGGGTCAGTTTCATCAGGACATGCTAGGATAATAATCTATGGACAATTTCTGATCGCAGGACAAAGACAAGCACCAAACTGTCACTCTTAGAAAGCAACAAAAGCATCCTGTCTCAGCTGCATCTCTCTCTCTCTCTCTCTCTCTCTCTCTCTCTCTCTCTCTCTCTCTCTCTCGTGTCTCTGTACAGTAGTGTGCATTATTCATGAGGCTCTCTGTGTGAAATCAAACAGGCCCATGTGTGTGTTTTTTAGCGCGGCCCCTGTCCACCCACTCTCTGTCCGCTCGAGTGGATGTGTGCGCCGTAAAGGATATGAATATGTTGGGGGAGAGACCGGCGCGGCCCGTGCAATTTGGGCGCCATTGGAGTTCAGGGAGCGTGTGATCAGCCGAGTGCATCTGAATGTCCTCCTTTAGAAGCCGTGCTGCTTGTAGGCAGGGCTGTGATGCGCCCCACACACACACATACACACACACACACACACACACACAGACACACACACACACATCGTGCACATATAGCAAACCCCCCTTCACTCTCAATTTAACCAGAAATCGGATGAACCCACACTGCCTTGTCGCTCACACACACACACACACACAAACAGCTCTCTTTTTCTGTCTCACTCACACTCACACACATACACTAACACACACACATAATGACACTAACACCAGATTTCATGGGAGAAAGAGTAGATATACAGTCACGAGCTGATCAATCAGCAGGCGTGAACCGGAGCAGCAAGGCATTAACGATTCACATCCACTCTCAATCCACTCGCCCGAGCAGAAGAATATATTTAACGTTCCTGCGTTCCTGAGTTGGGTTTCTGTGGACCCCCAGGAGCGCAGGGAAACAGGTGAGGGCAGAGCAGCGGTCGCTCGGGTCCACTTTACTGAGGCTTCATCTCGCTTACGCACGATTACAGCATGTTTCAGGTGCGTCGCTCAAACCCGTTTATCCCACGCAGGATCCCTCCTGTCTCCTGCCTCCGCCGTTCCACACAGAACTCTTAGGTGTGTAAAGCAGAGGCTCCTGCAGACCCCCTCAGGTGAGACGTGTCGCTTTAGTGGAATCAGGCGAGGGATAAACAGCTGGGAGAAAGAACTCGCTGTTCTCATGTGTCATTCGCAAATAGCCCTCTGCATCACAGCTATTCAGTTTAGCATCAGGATCGAAGAAGCTCCAGGATCCTGAGGGACAGTTTCAGGGCCAGGATGAGAGAACGTCTGTCAGCACCAGGAGAGCTGTCGCACACCAGCAACCGGGAAGCCATCATAATTATTACTATTAACAAGTCAATAGGCTTTAAAAGAAAAGAAAGGGGAAAAAAAGAAAGTGCAAAAAGGAAATACATGCTTAAGGAAGGAAGGAAGGAAGGAAGGAAGGAAGGAAGGAAGGAAAGAAAGAAAGAAAGAAAGAAAGAAAGAAAGAAAGAAAGAAAGAAAGAAAGAAAGAAAGAAAGAAAGAAAGAAAGAAAGAACACTGAAGTGAAAAAAGGAAATAAGGTCCCGACAAAAAAAGAAACAAAGAAAGCAAAAAAGAAAGAAAGAAAGAAAGAAAGAAAGAAAGAAAGAAAGAAAGAAAGAAAGAAAGAAAGAAAGAAAGAAAGAAAGAAAGAACACTGAAGTGAAAAAAGGAAATAAGGTCCCGACAAAAAAAGAAACAAAGAAAGCAAAAAAGAAAGAAAGAACACTGAAGTGAAAAAAGGAAATAAGGTCCCGACAAAAAAAGAAACAAAGAAAGCAAAAAAGAAAGAAAGAAAGAAAGAATATTTCAACAGACTTGTTTAAACTTGCTGCATTTAGAAGAAGAAGAAGAAGAAGAAGAACAAGAAGAAGAGGAAGAAGATGATATATGAGAAATAAAGCAGTGATTGCTGTGTGAGCGCAGTCATCATCATCATCATCATCATCATCAGCAGCAGCAGCAGCAGCAGCAGCAGCTTCATCTCTATAGAGTGAGTTCCGGGCCGGTTCAGCAGAGAATAATCACAGAAGTAATATAAACAGCCTGAGGTGACAGTAATACTATAAACCACACACACACACACACACACAAACACACACACACAAAGTGCTGGAGGTTACTGGGCTGTGTGTGTGTTTTCTCTGGATGTGTAATTATCAGTGTGATTCCGAATGCCTCCACCGCAGCAGATTTTGGACGCCATTGTGCATCAGTGAGCCACATGACTGCTCAGAAGGCCGTTAACGTGGTGTGTGTGATTAGCAAGTGGATGGAGTTTCCTGGGGCTGAAAAAAAAAATCAAACACACACCTCACACTTTTTGCACCAGAGGAGTCTGCAGCTTGGGGCCAGGCAGGGGGTGAGTGGAGCGGAGCTCGCACGCTTGGTCCTGCGCTTGGTTAGCATGCTGGTTAAGCGTTACGGTTCACTGTGATTCTCTTGCTCGCTGACTTGTGAAGCTGACATAATCTAGCTTTTTTCACTTTTTTATATCTGTTATTTCTCTCTCTCTCTCTCTCTCTCTCTCTCTCTCTTCACTCACCTTGCTGCTCTCACCCTCGCTTGCCTGGAGGCCCCTTGTTCGGCTGCTTTGCGCACCGTTTTTCATCCCCAACAATGAAAGGAGCTTTTCAGCAAGGCTGGTTCCAATTCATCTGTGATAAATGAGACGATAAGGCAATCAGAGCACACCGTGACACTCGGTGCAGTTAGTTAGGCACACTTCGAGCCCATTCAGGTGTGCCGGTGCGTCCTGCCGTCGGGGGGGCCTGTTATATATATGTGCCCAAGTCCCGATGGTGCATGGCTACTGCTCCTGCAGGAGCTCCGGCAGCCTTCCTCAGCTAAACTTCTGGCTTCGAGCAGATCGGGTAGACACACGGCATCCAGAAGCTTCTATAAACGCCATGTGTTAGGTCAGAGAGGCTTGGTCCACGTTTCTGAACTGTGACAGATGGATACTTGTATTCTTGAAGAGTTGAAAGGACCCCTAGTTCCTGGCCATGAGTCTCTGAGGCAAAGAAGGAAGAGGAACATCTGACACAGGTATGTGACAGGGAAGCAACCATCTTTAGCTTCCTTAATGTCCATCTTATTAGCTTTTAAACATTCTAAGCAAGGCCAAGTTACGTACAGGTCACTGGAAGGTCAATCTAGTGCCGAACAGAATAGAAACGGTTTCAGATTAGTGTCACAAACGTTTAACTCCACCCATAGGGTGTAGCAGCACTTCCGAATACCTCACCCTGCTAAATGATGCCTCTTTAAGGGTCACTCTACAGGTCAAAATAAGGGAGTCTAGGGTTCCATGCACTATTTAATTTGCTTAATAATAAAGTAAATCTGGCTTGTTGTCTTTAGCTGTGCTAGTAGGTGACATGTCGTATGATTAATCAGGGGCCTGTTAAACACTACAGCTTATTTAATTTTCAGGATTACTAATTTTAAGAATAATCAAACCGGTATGTCGGATATCCCAAATTACCATAAACTTTTGATAATTTCTTGCATCCATCGTATCTGAGTGCATGAATATGAGTGTGTGTTCAAGCACCAAAATAGAATCGGTTAACACTTTTGTGGAGTGTCCTCTCACATTAGCGTTTCCATTTGGGTTGCGGTGCTGAAGTGGTGTGTGTGTGTGTGTGTGTGTGTGTGTGTGTGTTTGCTAGGGTATGGGGGTGGCCGAAAGAATGGCATTGTGTTGGTTGCTTGTCAGTGTTTAGGCACAAACAGGCCTCAAGTGGGGGAGGTGTGAAAGGGCGCAGGGCCTCGTCCTGAATGGAGGGGCCGACTGGAGCTCCCCTCTCAGACTAGCGGCCTGTCACTCACTGTTTTCCGAAAGAGAGAGGAAGAGAGAGGAAGAGAGAGAGTGGAGTGAGAGACAGTCTTTTCCTTGTCAACAGGTGGACAGATGTGTTTTGACAAATGTGTGACAGCGGATTCTTACAATCTGTTAGCGTTTAACGGCTAATTATGTTTTGTGCTGCTTCTGTTTCTGTTTGTTTTTTCAAAACACGCCTTACACGTTGTCCAAGTTGTCTGTAAGTGTCCAATAAAAGGACAAACTCAGCAGCTAAATATGTCCGGGGTCCTTTCCGTTCGTTTTAACGCAAGTAGGGAACATTTTTCCAACTCTGACTAACTTTAAGGAAGTGCTTAAGCACGCGCGCGCACGCACGCGTACATACGCACGAATGCACACATACGCGCGTGAAGAGGAATCAAGGAAGAAGGAAAGGGAAAAAAAGCTTTATCTTTAATCCTTGTCTTTGTGCAATTAGACTTTCTAATAGCCCCACGCTTCACTCTCTCCCATTTTAAGCCTAATTAGAAAGTTTTTTGAATGAACTCCGCGCGCGCGACGCCAGATTGACAGCATTAGTGCGTCCTAAACCTCTCTCTCGGCTCTAAGTGCCCTAAGTCCCCGTGTCGACTTAATGAAGTGAAAATTGCATTCTCCTCGCGCTTGATATGAAAATGGAATATGCGTTCATGAAATATACACAGTTGTCACTTCTTAAAAAGGTGTCAGCAATTTGCTTCACTGAGTAAGGTGAATATTAGCCGTGACAGCAGAAGAAGAAAAGGTTTCGTTCGAGAGAAAGAAGAGACGGAGAGCGAGAGTGGAGGAAAAGAAAAAAAAAGTGTTATGCGTGTGATCAATGAAAGACTTCATTGCCTCGCGCTTCACTGGATTTATAATAAGAGTAGCGGAGTGGAGCTCGAGGGTGAGCGCGTGCCGTCGGAGACAGGACAACACTGCCACCTAGAGGAACCTCCCTCTCTCTCTCTCTCTATCTATCTATCTGTCTATCCACACACACAAACACGTGTATATATATATAACATCATAACATACCTGCTCAATATTGTGTAGGACTCTCTCTCTCTCTCTCTCTCTCTCTCTCTCTCTCTCTCTATATATATATATATATATATATATATATATATAGTTATATTTATATAGATAGATAGATAGATAGACAAATCAGCCATAACATTAAAACCATAAGCCTAGATCCCATGTGTGTCGCCAAGAGCTCATCATTGATGCCATAAGACCTCTGAAGGTGTGCTGTGGAATCTGTCATGAAAACATTAGCAGCAGATACTGTAAATCCTGTAGGTTGTGAGTTGTGGACTCCATGGTTTGTCCAACACACCCCACAGACTGAGATCCCTCTTTTTGCAGTGAGTATTATCCTGCATGAGGAATGAGGAAGACACTGCTATTAAGGAATACTTTTTCCATGAACGGGTGTACTCAGCCTTCAACGGTGTTTATGTATGTGGTTTGTTAGTAACACTGACATGAATTCCAAGAACCAGGATTTCCCAGCAGAACATTGTCTAGATCATCACAATGCTGGCCTGCCTTCTTTTCCTCATTGTCCACTGTCCACTCCATAACAGTAACATCCCAGAAGACCTGCTCTGATCCGGTTATCAAACCATCACCAATTTGGTTCTTGTCAAATTCGCTTAGATACGCCCATTTTTCCTGCTTCCAACACAGATGTGTGTGTGTGTGTGTGTGTGTGTACAGTATGCTGCATCTGTGCACATTTAGAGACGTGATCTACATAGACATGTTATAAAAATGACTTTTGATTAAGTCCTAGGGTTGAAATTCATTTCTTAAGCAAACTTAAATGTGTGGTTTAACCCTGGGTATAAATTTATTTCTGGATCCAAATCTATATATAAATAACTAAAGAGTTTCCTGAAGTCTGGTGCAGGAATTTAAATGGGTCTTGGTTCCTCTGTTGGAAACTCCCACACAAAAAAAGGTTCATACAGTGCGATCATGCCTTATGCTTGGATATTAATAGCTAATGTTATATTGTTGTATAAGTTTTGGGACACCCCTCCAAATCATTGAGTTCAGGTGTTGTTTTTCAGGGGTTGGGCTCGGCCCCTTAGTTCCAGTGAAAGGAACTCTTAATGCTTCAGCTTCATACCAAGACATTTTGGACAATTTCGTGGGAAACTTTGTGGGAACAGTTTGGGGATGACCCCTTCCTGTTCCAACATGACTGCACACCAGTGACCAAAGCAAGGTCCATAAAGACATGGATGAGAGAGTTTGGTGTGGAGGAACTTGACTGGCCTGCACAGATATTATAATTCACTTTTTTAAATCAATATGTGCTGAATATAAGTATTCAAAATCGACATATGACCCTTTTGATGGAAATTTTGCATCTTTCCAATCCTGATGATGCCTCTGCAGACTCAAACTTCACCCCAGCTCAGAAAATGTTCCCATAGTGTAGAGATCCTGATAGTAATTAAAGCTAAACCTGAGGTCAGAACAGACCTGTGCATCGTATGACTTAGCCACAACAGGTAGTGTGTGTCATGTGTGTTTGTCCATCCATCTACAGAAAGTACACTTCTTTCCACATTAGTCCTTCCATCCCAGCTGCACCCTGCCGACCCCAGGTGAGCGATTCGGACACAAACAGAGCGTCCATGTAGCGATCAAAGCTCAGCTTGGTCCTCAATGAGGCTGTGTTCAGGCTTTGAAGATGGAGTGCAGGGTACAGGCGGGAATATTCTCACTACGGGGCGCCTGATGAAGCTGTGGGATGTATATGGGAATCAGGTGAAGCTTTAGTGTGTGTGTGTGTTTATGTGTGTTGTGATGTGCTATCATAGTGGCATAAAAAAGTATCTGTATTTCAGCAGTTACATAAAAATAAAAGCAGGTTGTTTTTTTTATTTGTGATTTGAAATACTATATATTTCATAAAATCGCCACTTTGTTAGATTTTGATTTATAAAATTTCTATAACCAGCTGTATGCAAGCTTTTTTTTTTTACCTGAAGCAGGATATAATTGTGGTACATGCACTATATTGCCAAAAGTTTTGGGACACCCCTCCAAATCATTGAGTTCAAGTGTTGTTTTTCAGGGGTTGGGCTCGGCCCCTTAGTTCCAGTGAAAGGAACTCTTAATGCTTCAGCTTCATACCAAGACATTTTGGACAATTTTATGCTCTTTGTGGGAACAGTTTGGGGATGACCCCTTCCTGTTCCAACATGACTGCACACCAGTGACCAAAGCAAGGTCCATAAAGACATGGATGAGTGAGTTTGGTGTGGAGGAACTTGACTGGCCTGCACAGAGTCCTGACCTCAACCCCATAGAACACCTTTGGGATGAATTAGAGTGGAGACTGTGAGCCAGACCTTCTCGTCCAACATCAGTGCCTGACCTCACAAATGTGCTTCTAGAGGAACGGTCAAAAATTCCCAAAAAAACACTCCTAAACCTTTCAACTGACCAATAGCTGAGTTTTAATTATGGTTATTTAATCTCAACATTTTCATCAATGATGAGTGGACAAATAACAGAGTGATGATTCTTTGGATGGGTGGATGGATTTATGAACGGATGGAGGGATGGATGGATGGATGGACATGGTGGACAGACAAATGGACATAAAAATGTTGGATTGATGAGTTGTTGAATTAATGGTGGATTGCTAGACAGATGGAAGGATGGATGGATGGATAGATAGATTCAAGGTTGGATGAACAAAAATGACTTTAAATTTCATCTCACCAGCACTCTGGATCAAGGATGTATCGTTAGATGGACAGAGAACGGACAAACCGATGGATGGAAGAATGCAATGATAGTTGGACTTATGGATAATTGTATAATGAAACAAATAAAAAAAAAATAAAACCTTTCACCAGTTCTGTAGATGGACGTCCGGATATAAAGATAAAGATTACAACTCTTGACAGTTTGTGAGGTAATATGCTAAGTTGACAGTAAAGTTGACTAAATTTGACCCCTGACCTGACCTGGTCCTTTTTCTTTCCTTCCCTTTCTCCATTTCCCTCAGTATCTGTCGTTGATGGAGGCTTCGTATGAACCCGTGTTCAGTGGCGTATCTGCAGCAGCAAGCTGAAATGTCACTGCACACGAGACGTGCGGAGCAGCCGAATATTCCCCCAGTGTCTAAAGAGATCAGAGTGATTCTACCGGCTGAATCGTGGCTCCAGGTGGCCGAGACGGGCTGCTTTACCATCCCGGGGGTGAAAGGCCAGCTGCTTGGAATAATATTATTTGGAATGATAGTGTGTAATATTTTATAAGCGATGGAAAATATTCATATCAGAATGAATACTTTCTGTCTCACACAGCATTCCTGATTAGCTTGGCCTGCGAAATATTTCCACCTTTATACAAGTTGATATTTCTTCTGTGTTATATTATTGATTAAAGCAGTAGATAGATGATTATAATGCAGGTTTTTTTTTAAATCAATAAGAAAACATGGTGTTGTTACAGGCTTAAACAAACACAAAGCATAAAACGTTAACTGACCCGAGATTCTGGCATGGTCCACCCAAATCCAATACCAGAGCAAGGGCTATTAGGCTACGTTTCAGACTAAAAAGCATCATCAACTCAAGAATCCCCTTTGACAGTGTAATTTAGTGGCAGACTAGGCTTAATCTGTGTCTACAAAACTGACAAGTGGCTATTTGGGTGTGATCAAGCCTTCAAGGCTGATTGGTGGGCAGTGAAGGAGCAAACAAGTAAATATAAATGTGTGTACTGTGGGTGGCAATGTGTCATAAAGCCAGCACAACATACTTTTGATGAATTGCAAAGAAAGTGGAAGGAACGGTATTCAGCGTGAATAAGGTTATATCGAGATATTGAAAAAAGGAGCGCACGTCCATCATCTCGACTCGGACAGAAACAAAGAATCATTCTAAGTTTGTGTGATTGTTGTTCTATAAGTTTTCAGGCTAATATATTTTCTTTGGTATGGCAAGGCCTGTGGTTCAGCACACACACACACACACACACAACTCAGAGAAGATAAAGCCCTATATCTTGATATTCCTCAATCCCAACTGGCACCTGTCAGAAAGTGGTAGACATTGTTTCAGGGGCAAACTCAGGCTGCGAAGATCTCCTTAGAAGCTTCTGGAAACCTATAGAAAGAGTTACTGATTATGTGAAATATAATATAAAATAACATCACATTGGACAAAATTTTATTTTATTTTTCTGCTTCCAGGCTTTTTCAATGGTGGCGGATTACATGAATGATGGATGGATGGATGGACAAACAAAGGTTGGAAGAATAAATGATCAACTGTTGAATGGGTAGATGGAGAGAGGAGGTGATGGATGGTCTGATGGCCGAATGAGTAAATGGCCAATAATTTATATTTCTTCTCAGCGGTCCAGATGTATTTACAGCTGGTTAAATAGATGGATGGATGGATGGACGGATGAATGGATAGATGGATGAATAACTGTCTAAATGGACAGGCATCAAATAGATAAACAAATGATGGATGGATGGACGGATAGATGGATGGGATAGATGGAAGATTGTATGATGTGGGTGGTGGGAAAAATAGATGAAGAGATGGATGTATATACAGGTGGATGGTTGGATACAGATAGATAATGTCACAGATAATTATATACAGATAAACAGACAGAAGGATATTCTATAAATTTTTCGTCCCATAGAGGAAACAGGATTTCCTGCAGTTGGTTTGTTAGTATGAACTGTACTGAAGATTCCTGCAGAATGCTACAATGCTGATACCTTAAGCGTACTGTTGTAAACGTATTCGGTCTATAATCTACTTGCTGTTGGATCACTAGCCTATGTATAAAAACGGGAGTAAATGGAGCCAGTGTGAGGCTGTAATTGAAGCTCCCGCATGAGGAGGGGCTCTCCATAGCATCAGTGTCATGAGTGGCAGGGGCCGCAACGGCTGAGGAGGTGTCGGGCCTTCTAATTGCGCTCTGCGGAGAGCCACCACCCCTGTGGACGGAAATGAAAGAGCTCCTGGCCTGGCTGTGTTTCCATTGTGAGAAAATAAATACATACAGTCGCTGCCCTCGGCGTGAAATAACACACCAGCCGGTGGATTTCACTGGTCATTTGATTCGCAGCTGCACGCCCAAAACAAGACGATATATTGTCTTAAAAGACGAGGCTTCTACGACCAGTGTGTTTTAAAGTGGGGGACCTGGCTGAGGCTTTAAGTGCACTTCATTCAGCTGAAACCTGCTGGAAAAAAAAGAAAACGGTACAAAAAACGGTCATCTTGGGACTTTCTCTAGCTGAGCTGTCACTAAAACACTGCACGGAAAAAACATCACATTCTTACACTTATTTGGATGCTGAGTGAAATTTAAATACAGATAACTAGGCTGTGAGTTAATCTATTAAAATAGGAATATAGTTTAGCTACATTAGTGCTACGTTCCAGAGAAAAATACTTCGAAAGAACATACCATCCTAAACATTTACCAATAATTTATGGCAATTAAATACCAAAGAAACAACTAGAAAATTATCACCACTTATAACCATCTAAAGTTAAAATGCCTTTATGGCTTCATCCCTTCATGATTAGCTAGCTAACTCATTATTTGCTAGTGCATTTGCACAGATTTGTCACACCTGAGAGAGATTTCAGTTCTGGAGTCTTGATTTGCATGAATCAGATTTATAGCGAGATTCTGAGAAACGTCTTTTTGTTAACTGGAAAGAAATTTTCATTTTTTGTGCTCTATTAATCACCAAGTGTGTTTTTATAATTGTATAATCGGAACTATTTGTTAAAGAGGAGGTGGTGATTTTAAGCTATGATTTTATCTTGAATGTTAGTTCCGTTTTGCCTCCATGTGAAACTCGATAAGAACTTTTTAGAAAGAGAACTGTGGTGAAACATCAGCTCTGTTATTGTTTCCTGTTATAGCTGTAAAGGGCGGGTCAACTCCATATTAAATTCACGTGCATGTAAAGGCAGACATCCCAAAACATTCCGCAATATAGTGTGTCACATCTGACATTAGGTCTGGCTGCAATGTTTACATTAATGTTCTTATATTTTGTAGTTTCTATAGTAACAACTTACACATCTATGTGGACTTCAAAACGTGTGTAATTGTTGATATGGTGTATAGTGGAAGGAATCTCCAGTTCCATAACGTTGCTTAATTTAATTTATAAAAATATTTAAAGTCTTCCGACGTCTTTAGTAACATGACAGGCTATGTGTGTTTTTTTTTGTTAGTTTCTTTGTTATTTCTCATTAACTCCATAAGAGAGAAGCAAAGCAATGATGCTGAGGAAAAAAATGTTTCTAGCTGCTATAACGTAGCTATATGATAACAACATAACTAAGTGATAACATGAACTAACATGTTTTCTGGAGGTTGGAATGAAAAATTGTAATTATTGGAAAACTGCTGTCATATCAGAGGAATAAACCACTACTCCTCTGATTCACCGTGTTGATTATTTTCAGACATTTTCATACTAGTACAGTCCTAAGTGTTTCATTCCTTGCTGAACCGTTACCACCAAAAATGCCACCAGGTAACTACTAGAAAATCTAGTTTAACTAATAGACCTGCTAATTGTAGTGATGCTACATGGTAAAGATGAGGAACAGCCTGAAATCCGGAAAGCAAGCAGCTGTATGTATGACAGCATGGCATTTTTACCAGAGACAAGATAAAAACGTTATAAATAACAATTCCCATCTCCGTTTCTCTATCTACCATGGCATGCTATGCCCTAAAACACATCTTCCCATCTGTCTCCAGTGTGTTAAACTATCGCCCGAACCCGAGTGTTTGTGCAGGCCCTCCAGCTGCCAGCGTTGCAGTGCGAGTCACCCAAGATAAAGACGAAAGGGCTGATGTTTGCTGTTTTCTTCCCTCGTTCCGCGACGCCCAATTTAGCAGAGAGCCGATTAACGGCGCTGTCCTGGGCGGAACGGCACGAGGGGAGAAGTGGGCCGTCTGCTCGCTGTCACTCGCAGTTATTACGACAACGCTCCGTGGTACCTGAGGGAACGCCAGTCTTTCAGTCGGACGTCAGGAACAAATAAACGCTGGCCAGCAGTGGCACGAGCCCGCAGCGGTTCACGTCCAAATAATCCTCCTGTTGTTAGCGTAGCTCAGCCTGAGGGTTCCTGCTGTCCCCTGATCCTCTGCTGCGCTTCCTTGACTTGCAGTGACACTGTTGTTTCAAGCTGTCGGAGATCTTCCATGTCTTAAACAGACTCAATGCAGGGCAAAAACATAACATCATAGATTTATAAAAACTCAAAGTGGGGTCTGGAAAACTGATTGATTGATTGATTGATTGATTGATTGAAAAGTTTTGGGACGTCTGCCTTTACATGCACATGAATGTAATATGGAGTTGTCCCGCCCTTTGCGGCTATAACAGCTTCAGGGAAGGTTTTCCACAAAGTTTAGGAGTGTGTTTATGGGAATTTTTGACCATTCCTCTAGAAGCGCATTTGTGAGGTCAGGCACTGATGTTGGACGAGAAGGTCTGGCTCGCAGTCTCCACTCTAATTCATCCCAAAGGTGTTCTATGGGGTTGAGGTCAGGACTCTGTGCAGGCCAGTCAAGTTCCTCCACACCAAACTCACTCATCCATGTCTTTATGGACCTTGCTTTGGTCACTGGTGTGCAGTCATGTTGGAACAGGAAGGGGTCATCCCCAAACTGTTCCCACAAAGTTGGGAGCATGAAATTGACCAAAATGTTTTCATAAGCTGAAGCATTAAGAGTTCCTTTCACTGGAACTAAGAGGCCGAGCCCAACCCCTGAAAAACAACACCTGAACTCAATGATTTGAAGGGGTGTCCCAAAACTTTTGGCAATATTATAATATAATGTTATTTCTCTCTCTAAATATTATATTATATTGAAGTATATTTCATTATATTAAATTGAAATAGTATAAATTATATATATATTTATATTTATATTTATATACATATATATATATATATATATTTATATATATATATATATATATATATATTTATCTATATATACATATAGATAAATAGATAGATATAGAGATATAGATATAGATATAGATGCTTTTATGACCTCTGCTTTCCAATCCAGGTCTTTTAAACCACTTATATGGCATGTAAAACTTGGCAAACATTTTCTTTACTCTATACCACGGCGCACTGCAATTCACAGAGCAAACATTCTCTCTTCTGTAGATTACATCCTGCCAGACTTTTCACAATCCATTAGGCTCTGGAGGAACATCAGAGAGGAATGGAGATGGGCTGGAATTCCAGCTGGACGCAGATGTCTGCTTCTCAAAAGCGAAGGTAGGGGGTGTAGTGCACATGACCTGAAATCTGACAATTAGCATCCACCATGTGACATCTCTCACTAGGCTTGCTTGATAGAGTCCAAAAAAAAAAGAAAAAAAAAAAGCTGAGGCTCATACCATTCATAGCACAAAACATCAACACAGGATGAAAAAACTCTCCCTGTGTGAACAGAACATCCAGTCTCATGTCTGAACACAACATTTCTCTAGACACAAAACGCTTTCCCTGAAGCATAATGCTGACTCATGACACGCTCGAATCTTCATATTTCTTGCTTTCATTGGTGTTATTTTTTTAAAATAAAGGATTTTATAACATTGCAGGTAAAGACTTGTTTAGAAATTTAAGCTCAAATTGGAATTAGCATGACTTCTAGCTTTACAAAACAGATCTGCATCGACATTTAAACAAAAAAAAAAAACACACACACAATTCTAAAATTCTAGAAAATACCAAGACTATAATTAAACAAAATAATAATAATAATAATAATAATAATAATAATAATAATAATAATAATAATAATAATAATGAATAAATAAATAATAATGATAGCAACAAAAAATAACAAAATGGAGGGAAACTTCTGAAAGCTAATTTCTAGCTTCATGCATTCAAGCCACAAAGTGGCTCTTTTGTTGGCAACAATCTAGCCGCTAATATTAGCGATGCAAACAATCTTTATTCTTCTATAAAAGAAAAAACAAGATTAAAGGAAAACAATATTTAACTAGCTAATAAATCTGCATTGATAGATCTAAAGCAAATACTAGTTTATTAGTTTTCTTTGTTTTTCAAACACTGTGCACATTAAACAGAATTACAGAGTAACACAATACAACTGAAAAGCTATGCTAAAGCAATGCTAATTTGCGACAGCCTTTTTCAGTAGACGAACTTGCCGGTAAAGTTCGGAACTAATTCCAAGAGAACTTGTTCTGGTGCAGATGTTTACAGCTGGCAGTAAGGATGAAGTATTTGTATCCTACGTATTTAAAATACCTCAGAAACTAAAGCTAAAGCTACTGAATACAAGTGTTAGCATGCTGTAAGCTACATACCGTCACTGGACTTGATTAGACAAACATAAAGAAGGAGCTAGCTAATAAAATAGTTCTATAAAAACAAAAATAATCCATAAAGCTTAATGTGATGCTCAGGATTTGTCTTTTTAAGATCATGGATTTATTTATGTAACTATAATTCAAGGTTAAGTGTAAAAGTCTTTTCTTTTTTTTCTGATTTAACTCAAATTTAGAAAATCTTGACCTAGCTAGCTATGTTATTTTCCTGTTTAGCTGCTAGTGAAAAATACATTTACATAGTAATTTAATTTTATTTCAGACATAATGTTGTATTGTGATGGTAACTAACACCTGAATTAGCCAGCTGTTTGGTTATTTCTGTTTAGCTAATCCTCTGAGAATGCTTAAGCTGCACTGCTAGTCAGCTAGTCACAGAAAAATGAACTAATTAGCTTATTACTGTTAGATACAGCTTCTGTGATAATTTGTTTCATTTTTAGCATTCCTGGTAGGTGTGTGTGTGTGTGTGGACATTCTCCTCAGAAATCATCGACTTTATTTTCCTCGTCATCTTAGATATTAGCTGTAAAACTGACCGAAGAAATTAGCATGAACAAGCTAGTCAGCTAGTCACAGTAAAATTAACTAATTAGCTTAGCGTGTGTGTGTGTGTGAACAGTCTCCTCATAAATTAGAAAACTTTTCTCTTTTTACCCGCGTCCTTTCATGCGCCTTTATTTTCCTCGTCAACTTAGCTGTAAAACTGACACAATGAGCAGCTAATATTCTAGCAATTTCTCTGGCTAACACAGACTTGTGCTTGTGTACAGCTTTAAATATATAGACATTTTAGAAATGCTTGACTTGGCCGTGCCCTGTATAGAAATCGTTCAGCCGATCAGATTCGCCGATCAATAATCTAAACGCAATGCTACGTGCAGTAGCTCGTTGCTCTCCCTCGCTCTGAAAGCTCCTCTCTCTCTCTCTGTGTAATTGTTTGTGCTCTGTAATAGCCATTTTGGGTTAAATGACTTGGAAGAGCAGGGCTTGCAGTGAGTTAATAGAGACATGTTGTGTTTGTGTTAGGCTAAAAGTGTGCACACGCTAATGTCATGCAGAAACACGCTCAAGCTGTGAGGTCAGAGCCGCCCGGCATTCCTGCGTGACCTGCACCGTGTTGGCTAACAGCGGCCGCGTGTGTGTCTGTACACAAAGGCTGGATCGGGAAATGAGTAGAAGAATAATGTGAAATAAAAAATATTCACAAGCTTGTGGGTGGATTGAGTTTAAACAACTATTTAAGTTACACAATTTTCCATGTAGCCTAAAATTATTTGTATCAGCTAATCGAGATTTTGTGCTTGTAGCTTGTAATGGAGGTGAGGAAAATGTCACCTCGTATCATTTCCGCTGTTGGTGACTAAAAAAAACACTTAGGAATCCAGGATACAGAATTGAGCTACCAAGCTAACTAATCTTTACTCGTAATCATACTTAATAAATAAATGTGTTTTCTATTTGCAGCTAAACAGTTCCTAAAGAATGTAGTTAGCTAGTTTAAGATTTTGTATAATATCTATCTTTAATGCTAGTCCATAATGCTGTAATAATAGAATTATTAGCTATCTATCTATTTATTTGTACTTAAAATACTCAGATTAGCATTATCCAAACAATTTCTCGGGGTCTTTGCTAGTTATCAAACGTGTGTAAACAAATAAGTGACTTTAGCCGCTTGAAGGTTAGCTAGCGTCAGAGCTACAATCAGGACACTGCTGTGGAGTTTTTTATGACCACATCATTCTCTTGCTCCTGATGCTATTATTAAGCGACACAGTTAACAATTTAGAGTCTGTATTAACAGTGGACTAATGGAAACCTGACCACCAGTTAGCCAGTATGCTAGCCCTGTGTTATTTCTGATGCTACATTGTCAATAAAACCCATTGAAGGCTTTGCTTGGCTTGTTTCAGTCCGAAAAAACTAAACATCAGACACCAAAGATGTGACAATGACGATGTAAGAAATAGTCCAGTTTTAGTCACTGAAGGTTGAAGCAGATGTATCATGCACCTGGCCCATGTGTTGGTCAGACACTGAGTTTGATGATGGAGGGATGGTGTGTTGGGGGGATTTGGAAGGAGGGGTGCTGAGGATCCAGACCTCCTGAAGGGGATTAGCATCTCCCAGCATGCACAGAGAGGAAGTGGAGAGAACACCTGCCATGGTGTCAATAGAGTGCAGGAAAATCACGGCAATCGCTCCCAGCATGCCTCTGTTCAGGGCGGAGTGGCTTGGAGGGGAGGGGGGGAGGGGTAATGAGAGAGAGAGAGAGAGAGAGAGAGAGGGAGAGAGAGAAGAAGAGGAAGAAGAAGACTCAGTAACAGAACCAGCATTGTATTATTAAAGCAGATCATTTCTTCTAAACAGATACACAGATTTTTTTTGTTAGAAAGGCATGCCTTGGGACTGGGATACAACAGAAGCTTTTTACTTTCATTACGTTTACGGTACAAAGACCACATTTATTTAGGTGACAGTACAGCCATTTTTCTTTTAGCTAGTTAGCTATATTTAGCTGTGAGTTTTGTTATTCACTGATGTACCACGATGAACCAAATAGCTACCATAACAGTTATCTCTCTATATACAAATATAGAGCCGACAGCTAAAAAAAACAGCTAAACAGCTAATGTGATACTAAGATCTATCAATAAATTAGCCTTTATTCAAGAAATACCAGATTCCAGAAATATAGTCTTATTTTCTTCCTTTTTATATTCATATTTTTATATATTTTTTCAAATTCTTTTTAGAATAAATTCACCACAGAACCTGTAGCTAACACAAGCTTCTGTAGCACGAGCGGTACTCGAGGCACACCCTGGGAATACAACTGGAATACTTTTATTATGCTTATGGTACAAAGACCATGTTTATTTAGGTGACAGTACAGCCATCTTTCCTTTATCCTTCAACTACCTGGGCAATCAGAGTCACAATCTGAAAATATCATAAAAAGCCACAAATAAAACAATAACTGTGTGAACAGGATAAAAAAATAACCTTGTACGTGTGCAGTACTAGCTACACTATATTGCTAAAGTTTTGGGACACCCCTCCAAATCATTAAATTCAGGTGTTGTTTTTCAGGGGTTGGACTCGGCCCCTTAGTTCCAGTGAAAGGAACTCTTAATGCTTCAGCTTCATACCAAGACATTTTCATGCTCCCAACTTTGTGGGAACAGTTTGGGGATGACCCCTTCCTGTTCCAACATGACTGCACACCAGTGACCAAAGCAAGGTCCATAAAGACATGGATGAGTGAGTTTGGTGTGGAGGAACTTGACTGGCCTGCACAGAGTCCTGACCTCAACCCCATAGAACACCTTTGGGATGAATTAGAGTGGAGACTGTGAACCAGACCTTCTTGTTCAACATCAGTACCTGACCTCACAAATGTGCTTCTAGAGGAATGGTCAGAAAATTCCCTTAAACACACTCCTAAACGTTGTGGAAAGCCTTCCCAGAAGAGTTGAAGCTGTTATAGCTGTAAAGGGCGGGACAACTCCATATTACATTCATGTGCATGTAAAGGCGGATGTCCCAATACTTTTGGCAATATAGTGTACATAAAGAGCATACAGAGGATACAGGATACTGTTTCTTCTCATTCTTCTGGAATGATTGAGTCAAAGTTTTTTCTTCATGTCCACTCAGGGAATTTTTTTTCTCACTGCTGTCATCTCTGGTCAACATCCAAATTTCTGTCAAGCTGCTTTTCAGAAGAAGAAGGCTTTATTTTGTCACATATAAATTACAGCATAGTGAATGTCTTTTTTTTGGATATCCGTTAGATTTTATTTGGAAGCAGAGAAGGTTAAGGGCCTTGATCAAGGGCCAGCTTGGTGGTGCAGGGTCTTGAACTCATGAGCTTCTGATCAGGTAACCCAGCACTTTAACCTTGTGACAAAACATGTTACACATATGAGGAATTTGTCTCGGTTTTTGACAATGTGTATAGTACATTAACATATTTCTGGCATTTGGTAAACGCCCTTATCCAGAACGTTTGGATAAGAACCTTATCCAAATCTTATTTTTATACAACTGAGCAATTGAGGGTTATGGGCCTTGCTCAAGGGCCCAACAGTTACATCTTATAAATAACCCTGTTATACACCGATCTGGCATAACATTATGACCACCTGCCTAATATTGTGTTGGTCCCCCTTTTGCTGACAAAGCAGCCCTGACCCGTTGATGTATGGACTCCACTAGATCCCTGAAGGTGTGCTGTGGTATCTGGCACCAAGATGTTTGCAGCAGGACTTAAAGGATACTTTTGATAGATACTGACCAGTATCTACTGATACGGAGACGGATACTGATCAGAAGGTTGTGAGTTTAAATCCCAGGTCCACCAAGCTGCCACTGCTTGGCCCCTTAACCCTCAATTGCGCAGCTGCATAAAGTGAAATAAATCCAGTCGCTCTGGATAAGGGTGACTGCCATAAATAGAACATTTAATTGAACCAAATTAGACAAAAATGAATAAATCTGATTTTTCCGTATAAAATGAAACTTTTTAAACTGAAGTAAATATAACAGACACACAGCACCACCACGTCTGCACGTTCCAGTCCGACGGGACTGAAGCCGATTAAGTGAAACTGGCCCCACTCCAACATAAATCACGTTGTGCCCAATGGACTGTGCAAAGGCTGTAGGCCAAATTTTTTTGATTCGAGCATTGCGTGCGCCTTTTCGTGTTTCATTTCCATCTCAGCTTTTCATCTCGGACGTGCATTTCTTTTCTTTTGACAGCTTAAATGAATAGGAGACTGAGCAGATATTAGCCTCTCGCACATCTCCATTGTAAAGATGTTTTGAATAAGACTGCATTTATATGGTAGCTCTTTTTTTTCTTTTTTGATTTTATGACAATGCTTTAAAATTACGAGAATTCTTTCATCTCGGCCGGACGGCCGCACAGGGATCCGTCCTTTTCCGTAATTGGGCTCGAAGCTGTCTATCTCTGATAGCTCCGGTGTAATCAATGGCCTATTATGTGGTTATTTGAATTGTCTCTGGAAATAATGATCCATTGAAGTGAAAAAGTGGGATCATATCACCTCTGGTGCATAACAGCTCGACTCTTCACGTGAACGTTTCACAATTGCTATTATTAAGTCAAGTTTTTCCAACATAATAAATCTTCTGACAACAGTTCGTCCCTCGTACAGGGGAGCGTCAGATCCACGTTTCAGATCGTCTCTCCGCTCTCCGTTCATTATCTTATCCTTAACCTGGGTTTTTCTTCTGTCCATCATTAACGCTCGTCTCGTCGTGACCTGGACTCGAGGTCCACGTCTCTGAACCCATGCTAGCGTTCAGATGAAGTGTATGAATAAGAGTCTCCACTCGGCGCAGGCGGGGTGGACGGGCCGTGGGTTTCTTTTGTTCAAACAGACGAGCAGGGGGAAGAAAGAAATGAAGGGTTTTGTCCACCTCGTGACCTGAATCAAGTACTCAACACTGCTCACTAATTTTTTTCTTTTTAATTATTATTAGTTAGCGTTAATTACAGCACTCAGCCAGGGCCACGTCCTTATTTCTGGAGAGTCATACTGATTTCTTAATGCTGTACTGCTGATGTCAGGTCAGGTTTGACCTGGACACACGGCACAGCAAAAAGAAGACTTTTTTTAATCCTTAAAAATTATTTGAATTAATCTAAAGAAAAAAAAATTCCATATTAACTTATGTTGAGTCAGTATTTATTTGTTTGCAATTGTTTATTCATGGATACATTAATATGTAAATTAATATATCAATTATGTATTCAATGAACTCTTATATAATACATAATTCAATAAAAATAATGAAATGTATTGTAAAAACACAGTTTTTTACACTCTAGAACAAAGTCACATGGGACAGGAAAAAACAAACAAATAAATGAGTAGATAAATAAATAACCTCTAAAGTTTAAAAAAAAGAATTAGAGGGTAAAAACCTTTCAAATCAAAGGGAATCACAAAGCTTCAAATGAAACAACATGAACAGAAAAATCCATAATTATATTCATAGTTTGAAACGACACGTTGATTTGATGATAATAAAATACAACAATATTTAGATATAATTATATTTCAATATTTTGTTACTCTATCATTTTTTTTATCATTTACAAAATAACTCATCTGTAAATCTCATGTAAAGTGTTTTGCATTGCTTGAGCAAACTTTACTAGAATTCGAGTGTTCAATAACAAAACATGGTTTTATTAAATAAATAAATAAATAAATAATAAAGTTTTATTTCAGGATACATGACGAATTGCTGAAAAGCAAGGTCCATAAAGACATGGATGAGTGAGTTTGGTGTGGAGGAACTTGACTGTCCTGCACAGAGTCCTGACCTCAACCCCATAGAACACCTTTGGGATGAATTAGAGTGGAGACTGTGAGCCAGACCTTCTCGTCCAACATCAGTGCCTGACCTCACAAATGTGCTTCTAGAGGAATGGTCAAAAATTCCCATAAACACACTCCTAAACCTTGTGGAAAGCCTTCCCAGAAGAGTTGAAGCTGTTATAGCTGTAAAGGGCGGGACAACTCCATATTACATTCATGTGCATGTAGAGGCAGACGTCCCAAAACTTTTGCCAATATAGTGTATTTGATAGTAAATGGTGTGTGTGTGTGTTTTGTGGGTATTTTTTTTGTGGGTCGGACATGTAATTTGGGCTCCAGGCAACTGATAAATCTCCGTGACATGACAGTGATCCTAATTACCGAGGAGTGGACTGTGTTTGTAGCAGCATAATTAATATTCCTCCTTTCTGTAAACCTGTCCACTGTTTTGACAGAAGCTGCTTAGACCAATCTTTTCTCCTCGCCTTAGTGGAGCTTATGTTTCTTTCATTTTTTTCCTTCACAAAACAGAAAGATTCGCCGTTTCTCCCTGACATTGATCCGTTTGCCTCGGGTCGGGCGGAGCTGCTGGTATTTTGCTTTGATTTGTTTACCAAATTTGGCAGCGCTCATTCAGACATGATTACAGACAAAAAAAGCTGAAATATCATCAGGACAATGATGCTGCGATGGGACCGAGACCTGAGGCGCTTGCTATTTTTCTCCCCCGTCCTCCCTGAATGGCAGCGTTGAAGAGGATTAGGATCAAGAGGCCGCAGTTCTGTGCTCGGCGTTCTGCGCTCGGCGATCGAGTCTGGTGAAGAAAGCCTGGTGGACAGCCTCCTCGATCAATCCTGCGTCAGATATCGATCGGGCAATATCACAGCTGTCTCCTAATGAAAGGGTACGCCGGAGCTGAGGGGGCAGAGCTGTCGAATTACCTTTCGATTTGGCCCCGGCTCAGTCTCATTTCGCCTCGCCACCTTTCTCGTCTGATCAATACGCCATCGAGGCAGCGAGGCGGTAATTACCCCGGTGCACACAAAGGAGCCAGGGGGTCACGAAAGAGAGGCCGGACCCTCCAAAAGTGACGGAGGGATGAGGGGACGGAGAGAGAATCTCCCCCCCTACACACACACACACACAGCCTCGAGAGCGAGACACGGCACTTATCTGGCTTTTTAATTACTGTAATTTTCCGCCCAAGTCGGGAGAATGAGCTGATGAAGTCAGACACTCTCCTCCCTGCTGTTCCTGATGAGCCTTGATGGGCCTTCAAATTACGCGCAGGCTCCGCCGGTTCATCTCCCTCAGTGTTTAGGGCTAATAACCTGTAGAGCCCTCTTATTCTCGCCTCTTCCATGTCACCACACACACAAAATGAGTCATACACACTTACAAACACATACATACAGTAATACAGCTACACACACACACACACTCAGACCTCTAAACAAACCGGAACACCTACAAATACACACACACACACTCTCTCTCTCTTTCCCAGCACCACCTTTCAGTCCATGGTGTCAGTGTGGTAATTACACTGTGTGAAATCTCTACTGCAATCACAGCTGTCTGGCCCTTTCCTCACAGCCCAGGTCATCCAGGCCACTGCTAAGCTGCTAAACCATCTCCCTGTCCTTCAGTTCACTCCTCATGCCGTTTTAGGCCTCCGAAGTGACAACACCATCACTAATTAGTTCCTTTTACTCAGCTCAGAGCTCCTCTTGCTAGAAAAAAAAGTTATCCTGAAAGTTAATTCTTCAACAAACTGCTGATAGAATGACCAGAAAAGCCATAAGGTAAGAAAAAGGGGTGGAGCCAAGCACCTTTCTCATGAAAATGATATGAACAAAACAATGCGCAGGTCTTTAAAACGAATATAAATTAATCTTCTAATTAATTATATTATACACTATATCGCCAAAAGTTTTGAGACGTCTGGAAAGGCTTTCCACAAGGTTTAGGAGTGTGTTTATGGGAATTTTTGACCATTCCTCTAGAAGCACATTTGTGAGGTCAGGCACTGATGTTGGACGAGAAGGTCTGGCTCACAGTCTCCACTCTAATTCATCCCAAAGGTGTTCTATGGGGTTGAGGTCAGGACTCTGTGCAGGCCAGTCAAGTTCCTCCACACCAAACTCACTCATCCATGTCTTTATGGACCTTGCTTTGGTCACTGGTGTGCAGTCATGTTGGAACAGGAAGGGGTCATCCCCAAACTGTTCCCACAAAGTTGGGAGCATGAAATTGTCCAAAATGTCTTGGTATGAAGCTGAAGCATTAAGAGTTCCTTTCACTGGAACTAAGGGGCCGAGACCAACCCCTGAAAAACAACACCTGAATGATTTGGAGGAGTGTCCCAAAACTTTTGGCAATATAGTGTATATTTATTCAGTCATATAATTTGGGTTCGTGTTCAGTCGGTTTTTTTTAGAGAGAATCTCACACAAAACTGTGAAGTCACACCCTCAGTTTAGCTGGTCGCTAGCATCTCCCTGTGCAAGAGAAAAGGAAGGGGACGATGGCGTGAGCAGCTGGAAACGGCACACGGTCACTGATGCATAGCACACCAGCCTCTGAAACGAGAGAGGTGAATTCTCCTCTCACGCTGCGGTTCAAACCGTCTCAGTGTTGAGCGTTCAAAGCGCCACAAAGTGTGGCTCAGGTCACTAGCACTGATGTTAGCAACAAAAAAACAATACCTAAGTACAACCTGTCTTAAAAAGCTATAAGAGCTTAGATTGATGGTTTGATGAAGGAATTTCTCATATCTTCAGCTCTCTCTCTATCTCAGATCACAGCCTTTCCTTTTCCCTCTTAGCTGCTCCTCTCAAAACAACGGGCTTCCAATGAGTTATTGACCCGAGCGTATCTCGTAGCTCATCGCTTCGCTCTCAGTGAATAATTCATTCAGCTCAGGGGGAAGAAAGGTGAAAAACTGTGAAACAATACCTCAGGGAATGAAGGAAACTTTCGGGAAAAGTTAGACATCAAAGAATATTGTATTGAAGCCTGAAACCGAACATCTTTATAAAATTGTCTCTAATTAGAACCAAAAAATAAACAGAGCGGCTAATCGCAGAGATCTGTGCTAACCAAAATTAGCAATTCCAAACACTACGGACTAGAGGCTCAAAATTACGCTAATTATCCCAAAATTCTACCGGAAAATTCCTTACATTGACAACAAATCCGCTAACGTTTATTGCTAGCAAAAAGCTTGAAATTCCACTTATTTATCCAAATATATAAGCTCAATGCTAGCAATCAATTCCAATTTTTTTTAGAAAAATGTTCAAAATCAATTCACTAATATTTCTGCCCAAAATGCTAGCGATAAATTTGCTACTGGCTTCCTCAAAAAGCTAGTAACAGCTAACAACAACAACAAATGCTACCAAAAAATCTAAAAAGTTTGCAGAATTTTTAAAAACATTTCCATCTAAACCATAACGCTAATAAATACTGTTAATTGGGTTAAATTAGGTAATATGTACTGTACTAGCAAAGGTGGTAGCAAAGGAATTAGCACTTCTAATGTAGCAAAATGATTAAGATGAATTGCTAGTCAGTTAGCTAAAAGTGAGAAACATCTGAGAAACTGAAGCTAATAGACTTTACTGGTTAATACAAATTTTAGCAACATATATACAAATGGTTAGTGAGTAATTAGCAAATGCTAACAGTTCAACTAATGCTAACAGATTCACAAACACCAATGTGTTATGCTAGAAACAGATCCACAAAGTCTAATATGCCGAATCTAGCGACAAATTCATAAACGCCAAGTCACAAATTCACAAACACTGCTAGCCAAAACGCTAGCAAACAACTTTACAAGTGTTACTAATGAGTCCAAATGCTAGCAACGGGTTCAGAAATACTACTAGCCCAAATGCTAACAAACAAATTCATAAGCACTACAAATGAATCCAACTGATACCGGCGAATTCAGAAACACTGCTAGCATGAATGCTAATAACAAATTCATGAACAATGCTAACAAAACTACCCTTGCAACTATTGCTAACACAAAATGCTAACAAAAAAAGGTGATACATTTCTTTCAGTGGCAGCTAATGACGTGGACTAGCACACGTGCGCTTGATTTCCTGAACAAAATAAACTTCATTAGCATTTATTCTTTTTGAAATAAAACTGATATGAACCACAGAGGAAGAGGAGGAGCCTCCAGTGGAGGATCAGGATTAAATCACACAGACCTTCTTCTTCTTCTTCTTCTTGGTGATTTAAGGCTGCCATCAGGTTCTGATTATCCTGTGACAAGTGACAGTCAATATCTTCAGCGCTCACAAACACTCTCACACACTCTTTCCACCTCTATTCACACACACACACACACACACACACACATTCCACACGCCTTCATACACACCTCTGATATGTTGCTCTTAATGAGCTTTCGAGGGTAATAGGTGCGATAGACAGAATGCACCTTTCCCTCGTTCACTCTCTCTCACTTTCTCTCTCTCTCATTTTCACACACACAGACACACACACACACACACACACACACGTATGGCACATGTATCACCGGCAGGATTGAACTCTGTGAGCTATTTTTGTATCATGTTATAAGTTCTTGGTGGGAAACACACACACACACACACACTCACACACACACACACACACACACACACACACACAATGAAAGAATCTTTGGGAAATATTGTTTGTTTTTGTACACACACACACTCTTATCACTCGCAAACATAAAATTGATATACAAATAAAATTAAAATAAATGACTGAATTTCACTCAATCTGGCAACGTCCACAGTATTCAGTAAATCCAAGCCCATGCTAGTTGTGAGTATCAGAAGTACACTACTGTATATTTTATATCTGTGTAAGAAAAGGCAGGTGTTAAAAGCACATGGAGCGGTCAGGAGATATGAGATAGGACGGCGGTTCTGACCGCGCAGGAGGCTCAGCCTGGCCTTTGAAGTCCTTCACATCACCTTTATGTCAGGTTGGATATGGAGGCGAGGGCTGAATGAAGGCTGGCAGGGGTTTCAGCTCCACACCGCTGGGCGAACACACCGGGGCTCACGGTCACGACAACACACTCCAGAGGAGAGCTCCAGGTTCAGACCAGCCACAGTGTGTTAAGTTTGGACAGGATTCAGCTGGGAGCGTGTTGGACAACAGTGAGGCTCTCGTGCTGCGCCGTGCCATTTTACTGCAGGCCGCGGATCCTGTTGTCTTCAAACACGACTCCAAACACTGTGTGTGTGTGTGTGTGTGTGTGTGTGTGTGTGAGAAAAACATCCAGTATTTCTTAAAGATATTATCATAGTGTGGATGTGTGTGTGTGTGTGTGTGTGTTTGTGTGAAAACAACCAACATTTCCCAAAGATTCTATCAATGTGTGTGTGTATGTGTGTGTGTGGAGTTTGCATGTTCTCCCTGTGCTTGGTGGGTTTCCTCCGGGTGCTCCGGTTTCCTCCCACAGACCAAAGACATGCTTCTTGGCTGATTGGAGTAAATTGCCTGGAGTGTGTGATTGTGTGAGTGAATGAGTGTGTGTGTGTGTGCCCTGCAATGGGTTGGCACTCTGTCCAGGGTGTATCCTGCCTTGATGCCTGAGATAGGCACAGACTCCCAATGACCCGATGATAGATCAGATAAGCGGGACAGACAATGAAATGAAATGAAAAAGGTTCACAAAAGGAAAAACACATGTTCTACCGTTTCAGTGTCTTTCTGACAGAACCCACACGATGTGTTCTCCCAATGAAATCTTTCCTGCAAAAAGTTGTTAGATGGATAAATGTCATGTAGGATTTTAAATGTCACTTCTTAGAGCCTTAGGAGGAGGGATTATATGTTAAATATCTCTTCATTATTTCCTTTGCCTCTTCTTCACTAAATTCTTGAAGAACGTATTTTCTTTTTCAGTTGACCGGGGGAAGTTCTGTTTAGCTAATAGCTTTCTAATAAACTTATTTGTAAATCGTTTGCTCTTTAAATTTGTACCTTCAGTGCAGAGTGATCTCATTTCTGGCCTTTATTACTTTGGTGTATTCTCGGATTGAGCATCGTCGATTAAATTTATCACACAAATCACTATAATAGAAAAAAAAATTGACCATAATTATCTATCAAATGCGATGTGACCCTTTTTTCCCTTTTTTTCCGTCCTACACACAAAGATCGCTCCACAGGGGTGTGTTATGTGGTAAAAAAAAGTACTTTTTTTCTTTTAAGTACTTTTTGTGAAGAAAAAAAGATATTTTACAGTTTTAAGTACTTCCTGTGAAAAAAAAGTTTTAAGCACTTCCTGTGAAATTTGTTTTACAGTTTTAAGTACTTCCTGTAAAAGAAAAAAAATGGCAGTGACCCGTATGCTAGTTTACGATCCTGAATTTCCTCAGTGACCCTTTTGTCACACACCTTCAGTGAAATATTAGAAAAGTGATCCATCCACTGAACTTAAACCCCTGGGTTGTTTACTCGTGCCTCGGCGCAGTGACTCACGCTGTAGAGTTCACAGCCCTGGGGGGTCTCTGTGATTGAGCTGTAGTGAAGACGGTAAAGTCTCTCTGACCCCCTGCCTGCCAGCCCCGGCACCATCATCAGACCCCCGTGATGCTTTATGACTGCTGTGAGATGAAGGGCTCTAATGCCCTCACCGAAAAACCTCGGTGCTAATAGGCCATCCAGATAAATGCATGAAATGTATGAAATATAGTAGCAGATCTAATTATATGCGTTAAAAGAGCAGCTTGTTGTATTTATTAGAGCCACCTGCTGGCTGTGAGGTGAATTGCGATTGCGCCTCGAGAATTTCCTTTTAAGGAAATGAAGCGGCTTTGTTGTCTTAGCACATGTGGATTGCTGGATTTATTTTGTTTATTTTAGGCTTTGCATGCATATTTATTCGAGTGATATTTATTAATCCTACGTCGTTTTTTCTGCAAATTTGTTTCGTATTTTTTTTTCATTCACAGAAAATCCAATGAAATCTCTGTTACTCATTCTAACACCTCGTGATATTGAGTTGTCCCAGCTCTGCACTTAGATCAGTGAGCAATTTAGGTTCAGTGACTCTTAAACACACACACACACACACACAAACACACATACACACACACACACAAACACACATACACACACTGCCATCCTCACCCCTGCCAGGCGGCTCTTCCTCACCCTGCGCTGAGAGGGTGTGAAGTGAGCAATGACCTCAGCTTCTCAGCTTGTGGAAGACCGGGGCAGGAGCTCGGCTGCGTCTGGCCTCATTTGCTTCTCACCTCTAAATTAAAGCCTGAGTAGGGCAGATTCTCCCTGACCGCCCGCCCTCCCGCCCGCCCCTGTGCTAGCCTTTCCTAGCGTCAGGCTCACCCTGTCGTTTTCATCTGGCCTGATGAGGGCCACAGGGGTGAATATTTGTTCGGCTCACCGTTTCTGCCCACAGCTGCTTCCCACACCAGGTTGCATCAGTGAAGGTCTGAAGGTTTAGCTGGTGTGAAATGAAAGTTTATATATTCTACTTCTCACCTAACTCAAAATAAGAGTACTGATTATTACTCTTTGCATTCATTTGCCTCTTTATATGCCTCTTCATTCAGAAATATGATATTTAAAGAAATAACACACACACACATGCACACACACAAACACACACACACACACACACACAAACACTTCTAAACAAGTTCATTCAAATTAGTATAATACTTATTCATCTTTTGAACATCTATATATTTTGTAATCTTGCTTAAAGATTTTATGTCAAAAGAAAATGGCACAACTCAATAAAACAATTCTGACGTCCAGCTGCTCGCTAACTAATTTAACACATTTAAGGGGGTGAATACTTACACAACCCTAAGATTTTAATTTGTAAATAATTCTGAAAACGATCTTGTATTAGAGTATTTTAAAGTATATTTGTCTACATTTATGAAAAATATTAAGACATAACTCAATTTCAATTACAGGATGTAAACTTGTATAGTCATGCAATCATAACATTTTTATTAGTAAATAATTTTATATTTTTTTCTTGATTTCTCCTTCACTTATTTCCATATAATATTAAGGTACACATATATATATATATAAAACCACATAAGAATTCAATTTCAGTAAAACATGGGAAAGTTTAAGGGAGGTGAATACTTATGCAGCCCCCAGATTCTTATTTGTAAAGACTTTTTGCTGTCTTGATTTCTCCTCCATGTCAAGTTGATGGTATCTTTACGCTCCCTGGGACGCAGGGTTTAGGAATTATTTTGTAAAAGCGTCTTTAGTTTAAACACGACTGTTAAGTAAACATCACAGCCGTCCAGGATGACCACCGCACAACACTGGACACTTGTTTTCTAAACCGCCAAACATTTTATCTCTTTATGTCTTCTTTCTAGTTTTGTTTTTCCTTCTTTCTATATTTCTCTCTCTCTCTCTCTGTCTCTCTCTCTTTCTCTCTTCGGGAAAAACCCATAAAGTGCGATTTATTTCTCTTTTTTCTCTCAGTTCTCTCTTTCTTCTTTCTGTATTGTTCTCTCTCTTTAATAGGTGATTGTTTGGAGCAGGACCCTTAAATCCCCACATGACATCTCCCTCTCTCTCTCTCTCTCTCTCTTACCACACACCATTTCATCTCTTCATTTCTTTTTTCCAGTTCTCTCTTTCCTTCTTTTTGTATATCTTCCTCTCTCTGGAGCAGGACGTTTGCATTGAATAAGTACATCTCTCTCTCTCTCTCTCTCTCTCTCTCTCTCTCTCTTTCCTTTCTTTCTTTATTACTATCTGTGTCTCTTTGGCAAAGGGCCCTTGAATCAACACATGACATCACTCCATCATTCCTCTCTCTCTCTCTGTTTAAAGATTAGAGGTGAAATATTATGGATTTATGTTGTTTTAATTAACCTTATTTTTCCGTCAACGATGTTAGCGTCATACATTCAGTGCAAAACGGATGAAGCTAAGATTGGACGTCGTGTCTGATTTGTTTGATTCATTCAAACGATTTTGATTTGATTTCAGGTTCACAGACAATAGCATACATTTGCTTTTACATTAAACTTCTTTCCCTCACGTTATAGTATTACACCGAAGTCTGACGTTAAGTCTAACTGACGTTAGCGTTAGCAGCTGAAAACGAACACAGAGTCGAGGAATAGAGTACAGGTTAAAGGTGAGCGCTTGCTGAATTGAGAAATTCTGTTGTTTGTTTTTTCTTATTCTGTCACACAAAACTAAAAGGAGGTGATAATGTGAGGAATCTTAAACAACGAAATACTGAAGCTGTAGCACTGCTTGTTGCAGAGTTTCGGGGATATAATCACACTGGGTTGACATTTTCATCTAGCGATCATTTCCTTTGTCGCTTTTTCTCCTGCTCTTTCTCATCCAACACGGCGTGGCGACTGTCCGATATTCACATAGCTCAAAAAAAAGAAAAGAATCAGGAAAATGTGTGCAATGTTAAGGTCTAATAAAAGCTTCTCAGGATTGCGGTTTGAGCTGAAATTGATCAGCTATTCGGCCTTCCTCACGCTCGACCTGCTCGCTCCCTGTAATTCTAGCATCGGCGTGTTGGAGATCTCCAGAGCGTTCACGCTCCAAAGGTCACAGCCTCATTACTTATCCTCTCTCGCCCCCTACTGGTGGTGGAGACACACTGCGGAGGCTTTCCGCTGGGAGGATTGGCTCCGGGATCACGGCTCCCACTGGGAGGCTTTGGAAACTCTATTTCTTTCCCAGCTTAAGTTGTCGCGTTCACCGGCATCTGGAGTTAATCCATCAAAGGTGGACTCAGCAGCAGGCTGTGGCCATCATGACCATTACTTGATCAGCAAAGAAGGATATATATATATAATTTTTTTTCTTTTCCCTTAACTCTTTAAAATAAGGTTTTAAGCTCAGTAGCTAGAAAAAAGTTATAAGTGTGTAATAATTGTGTAGTAACTATTTGAAATTAACGTGAGAGGGAACTCCTTGTACAATACAGTTGAAGTAAGGAATAAAACACTGAGCAGGATGCAGATGGAGGAAAATAATCAGTGATGATGGAGGGCAGTGATGTGGCCAGATGTGAAGCGGTCTCACTTTAGTTTCAATTTTGTTTCTATGCCTCTTGAATTTTCAGTTTCTTTAGCATAAGAAGAAAAGGTCTGTGCTTTTCTGTAAACTTTTCACTCCTTTTCATCCATCTCTCTGTTCTCTCCTTTCCATTTTCTCCTTCCTTTTTTCTCTCTCTGTTCCTTACTTTCCCCCTTAATGTCTGCTACCATTTCTCTATCCTTTATCTGATCTCCTCTTCATCCTCCCTCCGTCTCTCTCTCTCTCTCTCTCTCTCTCACACACATACACACACACACCCTACCTCTCTGTACTTATCTTTCTCTGTTTCTTCTTCTCTGTCTCTTTTCTTCTTTTTCTCTCTCTTATATGGGACTGTATACAATTCTCTCAGTACTCTCTTTCCTTCTTTCCATCTTTCTCTCTCTCACTAATAGGTGATGGTTCTCTCTCTCTCTCTCTCTCTCTCTCTCTCTCTCTCTTTGTAGAACTATAAAGCACCACATAACATTTTATCTCTTTATTTATTTTTTCCAGTTCTCTCTTTCTCTCTTTCTGTATTTCTTTCTCTCTCTATAACAGGGGATGGTCTGGGGCAGGACCTTTAAATCACCACATCTCTCTCTCTCTCTCTCTCTCTCTCTCATAGGGGACAGTTTTGGGAAAGACCATTTATTTCTCTCCATTTCAGTTCTCTCTTTCCTTCTTTCTGTATTTCTTTATCTCTGTAACAGGGGATGGTTTGGGGCAGGGCCTTTGAATCACTGCATGACAACCCTCTCTCTCTCTTTCTCCCTCTCTCTCTCTCTCTGCTGTCCTGCCTGATGGCCGTGTGACAGTGAGAGCAGTGAGCGGGGCTTTTTCTCTTCATGTCTGACTAGTCTCTGTAATGACTGCAGATGGGAGATCAGCGGGGGGCCCGGGGGCCTCGAGGCCCTGTCATTGTCGCCGTGACCTGCTTCCTCTCCTCGCACTCATCCTCTTCATCTGCCCTTCCTCGCCACACACTCAATCAAAAAAAAAAGAGACAGAGAGAGAGATTTGGGCAAATTGCATATACGCAGTCCGTTCGGCCCGAGTCTTCTCTCGCCCACACGGACGTCAGGTTTTTACGATGGTTTTAGAATCGCGGCACGCTGCAGAACATTTATTTGTGCAGTCATGTATTAGATTGTGTATAATTTCTGAGCGTGTGTGTGTGTGTGTGTGTGTGGCATTTTTTATTCCTGATGATAGACCTCCCCAGGGATAAGCAGTATTCCACAAGGATTAATGAAGATCTGCTTATTGACTGGAATTAATGCGTCGCTCAGGCAGATCTTTCGTAAACACGGACTGAGCAACTGCACCGCTTCACGAGATGTCTGTTCAGACCCGAGATTAACAGAATCAAATCCGATTTTTAAACAGATTTACAGCTGAGAACCTGACGAGATTATTTCTAATGCAAGTGTGAGAAAGTAAACAAATTTGCAATCGGAGAAAATCTGAAGAATAAACATGGAGTAAATCATCTCATGGGCACTGTGTGTTGAGGTTTGATGAAGATGATGAGGAATTTCTTTTTAAAAAAAAATAAACGAGTTTACAGTGAGATATTATGGGTTTTTTTCCCATTAATAAAGGAAATAATATTATAGTAATAATCCAATAATTGTCCAATAATATATATATATATATATATATATATATATCACAAAATTAGAATGCTATTTATAAGAATCTCATATATGGAATCATAAACCAGAGTTTTTCTCTCTCATGCTCAGAAAGCGATAGATTTACTCAATAACGACGTCTATTACGGACAATTATGGACATTTGGGGGTGAATAATTTCAGAATAGATTATTTGTTTATATATAACATAAATTCTTCCCTGTTAAATGGTTATTATATTTATTAAAATTTTTTAATTTTAATTTTTATTAAAATTAGTTAAATATTACTTATTATTAATTTACTGTATTATAAATGTTACATACATAATTAAAATAAATAAATTAATTAATTAAATAATAGAAATGTTTAAAACAGCTGACCTTTCATTAAATAATTAAATCCTTAAAACAAATTTTTAATTCTTCGTTCTGAAAACTGAATTATTTCTTGATTATGTGGTAGATTTTTTTTTTTTTAATAATGTAAAGAGGTTTTAGTATTTATGCGGTAATTTAACGGGTGTCACGCTACTGATGTGTTTCGATAATAATTACAGGAAAGCTGAGAAGAAAATAATTTATTTTTTTACTGAAATAAATCAGATTTGAATTGTTTTGCTAGACTCTCGACTCGGCATGTGAAGGTTTTTGATCTGATGGTATCTGACACCGAACCCTGTTGCCGTTTTAGCGGTTTGTGTGAATGACAGATGAAGCTGTGTTATTGTGTGGAAGGTGCGCTTCTTTCCTAAGAGGGCCTGAGGTCGAGCCTGGAGCGCCTGGGAACCGGGTTAGTGTTCCCCAGCGAGGGAGCGGCGAGTGGAGAGCGGGGCGTCTTTGGCCCACAACCGCAGGTCATACTGCTCAGCCATGCAGAAACCATCAGCGTATGTCCTCCAGGAATGTGTGTGTGTGTGTGTGTCTCAGCGTTGGCCTATGCTCCCGGCCATTAGCTGCTTCTGACTCGACGTCTTTGTTGGAACATGACAGGAGCGTTTAAATAAGCCCGCTCTCTTACACCAATATTTATCGTTCATGTCTCTTTTTTTACATCAGAATATTTTTTGATTTTTCATTTTTATCTACGAGAACAATTCCAAAATAATCCTTACGATTGAACGGAAGAGTTTCTTAGCCGTTAATAAATTGCTAATCTTGATTCATACGATTCTGGAATTTTTTTATATACGTCTATGTATAAGTTGTAAATAGCGACGTGACTCATATCACTCATAACCACCCTGACTGTTAGCGTTAGCATCATTAAAGAGGGCATCAGTCTGACGGATTTAACATCAAACCGACGTCGTCGCTCGTTCGGACCTGCTCTCATGTATAGATTTGAAGTTTTAAGCTTACGGAATGAGAAATGGACAGTTTAGGTCATACCTCTTGACCTCTACTCTAGTTCAAAAGGTTAAACTTATATTTAAACTGCAAACTTTACTACAAATTGTACAAAGTGTGCCCAATATTCACCGTGATCTTCAAAACGAATGCTTTATCCTGTTCGGGGTCATTGTGGATCTGGATTTATCCGTGGAAAACTGGGCATGAGGTGGAAATATGTACATGGAGGCAATTTATAGACACCGGTGGACCTACACTATATTGGCAAAAGTTTTGGGACGTCTGCCTTTACATGCACATGAGTGTAATATGGAGTTGTCCCGCCCTTTGCCGCTATAACAGCTTCAACTCTTCTGGGAAGGCTTTCCACAAGGTTTAGGAGTGTGTTTATGGGAATTTTGACCGTTCCTCTAGAAGCACATTTGTGAGATCAGGCACTGATGATATCAGGTTGAGGTCAGGACTCTGTACAGTCAAGTTCCTCCACACCAAACTCACTCATCCATGTCTTTATGGACCTTGCTTTGGTCACTGGTGTGTAGTCATGTTGGAACAGGAAGGGGTCATCCCCAAACTGTTCCCACAAAGAGCATGAAATTGTCCAAAATGTCTTGGTATGAAGCTGAAGCATTAAGAGTTCCTTTCACTGGAACTAAGGGGCCGAGCCCAACCCCTGAAAAACAACACCTGAATTCAATGATTTGGAGGCGTGTCCCAAAACTTTTGGCAATATAGTGTACCAGTGTGATCTGAAACAACAGACTGAGGAGGAACGCAAAGAACCCAGAAATAACGATGGAACCAGAGCTTGTTGAGCTGTTTACATTTATTAATTAATTTTTTATTGGTTTATTTAAATGTAAGTGTTTATTAAAATGTATTTTATTTAATTAGTTTATTTTTATTAATATTTATTTATTTTGCTTATGTTTAACACAATATCAGCAACATAAACACTGACTTTTATCATATTAATGTCATGTCAACCAACAGCTCTAAAAATTCCTTCCAGGAACACACAGAAGCAACATTTCAACCCCGACCTTCAACTTATCTTCAGCTCACTATTCCCAGATCTTGGGAACAACTCACTATTCCTCAGATCACTATTCCCACTATTCCCAAACCTCTTCTCAGCTGTTTCTGAATGTTCCTAAAGTGGGTCATGACCCATTCCTCTGATCGTGTACAGCTGTAAGCTGTTTAGCAGGTTCAGTTAAATTTGTAGTGATCAATGATCTGTGTTCATTACTGTATGTTTATAACGAGTGAGGTGTTAATATCAGGAGATTGGTATTGACTATGAACTCGACTCTGAGCTGCTCTGTGATTAAGGTGTTGGACTACTGCTCAGAAGGTTGTGAGTTTGAATCCCAGATCCACCAAACTGCCACTGTTGGGCCCCTGAGCAAGGCCCTTCACCCTTAATTGCATGATAAGTTAAGTAGTCTTTATTTGCCACACTGCACATTGAAATTCTGATACAGCAACCCTGGAGCAGGGTGACAGGGGCCTTGCTCAAGGGCCTAATGGTGGTAGCTTGGCAGTGCCAGGGCTTGAACCCTGAGCTACTGATCAACAACCCAGAGCCTTAACCACTTGAGCTACCACTGCATTGTAAATGGTGTAGCTTAGTGGTTAAGGTGTTGGACTACTGCTCAGAAGGTCGTGAATTTGAATCCCAGGTCCACCAAGCTGCCACTGCTGGACCCTTGAGCAGGTTGAATCCCTTGTAAGTTGCTCTGGATAAGGGAGTCTGCTGAATGAAGTCAGTGTAAATATTACAGGAATGAAATTAAAGCATCACTAGCTGAGAGTTCTGTGAGCTCTAATACACAATATCCACCATAATCATCATCTTTATCCTGGTCTATTTATTTATTTATTTATTTGTCTATAAAAAACTCAATATGGACAATACACTGGAAATCAAGATTTCACTTGATTTGAGTCATGAATTTATATAAAAAAAATCTCTTATATAAACAGGTTTTGAAATGGATTCCTGAAACACACCGGAGCAGCTTTTCATCCCCGACCTTCATCGGTTCCTGATTCTTCAGTAAAACATCCTTTTCTCAGTGAAAAATATCCCAGATGGTAAAAACAGCTTTCTTACGGCCGTGATAGGATGATGTACGATGATGTGATTTTTAAGCTAAAGTTCCTTGTGTTTGTTTTTTGTTTGTTTGTTTCACTGATTTCAAGCTTCATCTTATTCTGTTGGCAATTTCCATCTCTGCAGACAAAAACTTTGAATTTGACAAAATGATCCACTGACTCGAATTCTTTTATCTTGATTCATAAAAATAAACATAAATAATGGCTTCATATTACTAATACTTCTATCAATTTGTGTATATTGAAGATATGTTATTTTGTTAACACTGTTAAATTTATCTAAAATTCGGACTAATTTATAATTCTGACTAATAATCAAAGTTCATCAAATAGATCGTTTGATGGAAAAAGAAACGGATATTCCGAGGAAGCTTTTAACGGAAATCTCTTCCTGTATAGCGGGAATGTGAATCGGCTCCGAAGGTGTTTCGGTGAATCGCTGAGAATTTCGAGCATGAGCGATTCCAAATCCAAGCTAATTTAGGACAGAGGTTCAGTGTCCTTTCTTTCATGCAGATAATTAATGTGATATTTTTTTACCCTGAGCAGAGTAATGCTGTATTTAATTGAATTAAGCTATTATCTAAGAGTGTGAATGTCTCCCACTTGCTAATTGGTCTACTTTTGCTTCGAGTCGGTTAATTTAATTAATACAATTTTTTTGTATAGCTGACAGTGAAGGAAAATATTAAATTAAGGAAAAAAAGAAAATATGCACAACTGAAAAGACAGTTTTGGTCTGAGGGACAATTTACTGTAAGACGTGTGATTTCCATGCGATTGTTTGTAAAAAGACTGTAATGAAACGAGCAAAAATGTTTGATCAACTCCAACAAACACTGACATCATTCCATGAATCATACTCAGTAATGTGGTATTTTTATCTTTATAGCTTGGTTTATTTAAGAGGAATGCTAAATCCGTCTAGGTGAAACAATGAGCCAGTTTAATTAAAACAAGATAAAATATAATTCAGTTAAATATCCTGCGTCGATATTAGCTACACTTAACTGAAAGTGCATTCGACTTAGCAAGCTAATCTAACTTTCAGAGAAAAAAGGCTGCTTTTGAGTTAATATTAAAAAAGCACCTGACTGTAACCATAGCAACAACTACTACTAGCTAATGTACTATCATAGCTTTCTATCATCATCATTTACATGTTTGGTGCATTTTGGTTTCATACTGGTCATGAAATGCTTGGATCCAGCTCTCTCTGATGTGGCCCGGGTTCGATTCCTGAGCAGGGCGCTAACCCAGCCACTGAAGAGTTAACTCTCAGTGTCGGTCCCAAGCCTGGATTGAATGGGAGGGTTGGTCACGAAGGGCATCCGGCGTAAAACCTGTGCCAAAACGAAACATGTGGGCCAAATGATCTGCTGTGGCGACCCCGAACAGGGAAAAGACGAAAGATCAACAACAACAACAACAACATTGGTCATAAAAATATTCACCACGGTGAAGTAATGGATCTCCAGGACCATCACATAGCACGTAGTACGTAAGACTATAAATTGTACAACATGTAAAAGGAGTGTAAGAAAATAAATAGACAGGATAATTCTAATTCTTTCTGTCACTGAGGTTGGTTTTGCGCTCAGGTCTCCATCATTGAATATTTCATGACTTCAGAAATTACACTGATGCTCATATTTATATTTGTATTTATATGATGGCAGGTTTCTTCCTCATATAGTCTCAGGGAGTTCTTCCTCACCCCCATCACCTCTAACTTTAATCATTGGGGTTAAAAAAAATTCTAATTTTAAACTGGAAAAAATTTTTTGTATTGCTGTAAATCTGCTTTGTGACAATTGTCTATTTTTATAGAATGTCTATTCTAACACAAATAAAACTCAATTGAATATGAAACTCTAATATAATAATATAAACTATCTTGTAGATTAGCAGCAATATTAGAGTCTGGTGCAGCTTTATTAAAGTGCAATGTTTTTCTGGTAAAATAATATTGAAATAATCTACTTATATTAAAAACCCCAGTCAGACCCACACTATTTTGCCAAATGTTTTGGGACACCAGGGGTTGTCTCGGCTCCTAAGTTCCAGTGAAAGGAACTCTTAATGCTTCAGCTTCATACCAAGACATTTTGGACAATTTCATGCTCCCAACTTTGTGGGAACAGTTTGGGGATGACCCCTTCCTGTTCCAACATGACTGCACACCAGTGACCAAAGCACGGTCCATAAAGACATGGATGAGTGAGTTTGGTGTGGAGTCCTGACCTCAACCCAGGAGCCAGACCTTCTCATCCACCATCAGTGCCTGACCTCACAAATGTGCTTCTAGAGGAATGGTTAAAAATTCCCATAAACACACTCCTAAACCTTGTGGAAAGCCTTCCCAGAAGAGTTGAAGCTGTTATAGCGGCAAAGGGCGGGACAACTCCATATTACATTCATGTGCATGTAAAGGCAGACGTCCCAAAACTTTTGCCAATATAGTGTATACTTAAAGCTTGAGGTTAATTTTGTAATGAGCTTGGATACCTAATCACTTCTGAGCAGCGTACATGGTGTTGCATATCATATCACTCTTCACTGACATATGCTTCAGCTCCTGGCTTCTCCACATGGAGCTGCATTAACAGTCACTCTAATAAATAACTCTGTGCCGTGTGTCTGTTGTGTTCAGCTGTGATTTCAAATCCGATGCCAGTCTCCGATATTCCACAGGGTTCCTGGTGAAGCGACTGCAGCGCAGGAGAGATTAACCACGGCTGGAGAGGATGAGAAAGGGATTATCAACCGCCATGCACCACTCCAATGGAGAAGGATCAAGTAACGTATCAGCAGGATTCAGAAACTATACAAACCCACCTCCATCTCCTTTATAGCGCTCTCTCTCTCTCTCTCTATCCTTCTCTATCTTCTTGCTCTTTCCTTCTGTCTTTATACCAGTCTCTCTCACTACGATTCTCTCTCTCTCTCTCTCTCTCTCTCTCTCTCTCTATTTCTCTATCCTCTATCTCTGATCATCTTGCTCTTTCTTTCTGTCATTACACCATCATCTCTCTCACTACAAAAATCTCTCTCTCTCTCTCTCTCCCTCACTCCCCATTTCTTCAGCTGTGCACTATGGGAGAGGTTTTTAATACAGGATTAGGCCATCCTCAAGGGATAACACACTCCCTGCGCTACTAACACAGGTTAACAAAGACTCTCCGCTTCCCGCTGCAGTGATCATCAAGTTCACAGTAATAGCATCAGTGTTAATTTAACACCTACAGCGTCCTAACACTGTGCGCCTTCTGAGGGTTTTCCCTAACATCTGGCAACACACACAGCCTGAGTGACAATATCCCTTGTGCCCGACAAGGGCGGAGCTTGAGTTTAATCCGATCAACAAGGTTTACAAAGCTGAGCATACAGCTAATGAGCAAACATCATTCATATTTTCAGCTCTTCTTATTAATTTTTTTGGAAGGAGTCTCCAGTGTCAGAGATAACTAAGTGTTCAGATATATTACAGGCTTCAGGATGTGTGTAAAGCTGCATTTACTGTCTTATAAACTTCAAGAGATAAGGAAAAAGAGTCAAATATACATTATAGCATGGAGAAATTCTTTTCACCACACATCCTAGCTGAGGAAGTTGGGGTCAGAGCACAGGGTCAGCCATGAAACATCACCCCTGGAGTACAGAGGGTTAAGGGCCTTGTTCAAGGGCCCAACAGTGGCAGCTTGGCAGTGCTGGGGCTCGCACTTCAAATCCTCTGATCAGTAACCCAGAGCCTTATCCATTTAACTCCTTCTAGCAGGATTCAAATATTGTACAAATCCTCTTCCATCTCTCTCTCTCTCTCTCTCTCTCTCTCACTACAGTTCTCTCTCTGTCTCTCTCTCTCTCTCTCTGTCTCTCTCTCTCTCTCTCTCTCTCTCTCTCTCTCTCTCTCTCTCTCTCTCTCTCTCTCACTACAGTTCTCTCTCTGTCTCTCTCTCTCTCTCTCTCTCTGTCTCTCTCTCTCTCTCACTACAGTTCTCTCTCTGTCTCTCTCTCCCTCTCTCTGTCTCTCTCGCTCTCTCTCTCTCTCTCTCTCTCTCTCTCTCTCTCTCTCACTACAGTTCTGTCTCTCTCTCTCTCTCTCTCTCTCTGTCTGATTTTCTCTCTCTCTCTTTCTCTCTCTCTCTGATCCTTTTGTTCTGCCTTTATTCCAGTCTCTCTCACTACAATTCTCTCTCTCTGGCATTGCATTAACTCAAGAAGACTTTGTTGCTGAAGCTCCTTTACTGCTTTATTAAATCAATTCAGAAAGTTTTCTCTGATTTACATTGTGTTATTGCTGAATTTCTCTCCTCTGGTGCATATCTAATCATGTATATAAGCATTCTCAAATAAATAAATTCTCATGAATGAATGAATGAATGAATAAATAAATAAATAAATAAATCCAGAGGATTTATACCCAAGTGTCCAGATGCTCAGTGGTTTTTCGAAATGTTTTAAAGGAATGGAGTTAGGAGAATTTCCCTCCATCCGTCTGCCCCCACATGGAGCTAACGAAGCGGGCAAAGCCTAGCCGAGTCTCCTGCATATGATGATAATAATAAATGCATGTAAATAGCTCAGATAATAATTACAGCTTGCTGGAGTGAAACTTGGAGCTGGCCGTGTTTCTTTTGCGCAGTGATGATATGTCTTCCCACACGTTATGCATTAATTAGATAGGTGCGTTTCAGGATGAGGCCTGACACAGTCATAAGCAGGCAAGTCCCCACGTTAAGCCGACAGCAGGGCTTGCTGTTTAAAATGTAGCATCCTTATAACGTGTAATTAGATAAGACTCATCTCAAGATGAAGACGCATCACATATGGGTGGGTTATTATACACCTTCTTTTATTTACTTACAGCTCCAGTGGTATTTCCAGTACTGGAGTTTTACCTCAAAGTAACTGCTAATGCTAGTTGGAATCAAGATGTTAGAGGAGCAGGTAAACTACTAGAAAAGTTCCTTAAGGTTGGTGTGTGTGCAGATAGTTGGAGGGAAGTTCAGTCCTTCATAAATTTTTCAAAAGGTAAATAAGCATCTGGAGAAATTTTTCTGAAAAAGGTTAAAGGTTTTTAAACCCCTAGAAGTTAGATGTGGAAACCATCACCTGTTTTTTTCCGATGAGAAAGCATCAGAAAGCAGGTAGGTCCTCACATGACCACTGAATTGACCCTTCATATAATTGTGAACCGGATACAAAAAGCATAGTATTAATGTGCAAGCTGCAAAAGAGAGATAAATCATTGGGGTGTATTGTTATAGGAAAATAATCACTGACTGATTGGTGTACCCAAATAGCAGTGTTTAAATTTTTGTGTTTTAACTTTATTTCTATATTTAGTCTTCCCTGATCATATCATCACAACTTCCTGCTTACAGACCATAATCAGCCCATTCAAACTGAAGCTCATTGCGAAGTCTTGCCAACATCTCTGTTTGTATAAGATCCCAGTTTTTATTACTACTACCTGGAATTACCATTTGTTTGAGTTTATTGTCTATCTATGTGTTTTGAAGTTGATTTCTGATTTATTTAATTATTGAATTTGTAATTAATTCAGTTCAATTCAATTTATTTGTATAGCGCTTTTTAACCATGGACATTGTCTCAACAGAAGTATAGAAACACAGAATAAATGATAAAGTTTAAAGATAAGTTGCTATTCATCTCGAACATTTATCGCTAATGAGATGCCTGGGGTGACGGTGGTGAGAAAAAACTCCCTGAGATGATATGAGGAAGAAACCTTGAGAGGAACCTCAGAAGAGAACCTCATCCTCATTTGGGTGACACTGGACAGTATATAATGTAAATGTAAATAATGTCCTTTCTTCAGCTCTTTGTAGTCATGTGGAATTGTGCAACCAAGAGCTCCTGAGGAACTAATAGGGCAGTGTAGTTTCTGATTTCCTTATAGACGTAGCACCCAATCTTCCAGTCAACAACCCAGCGCGTTAACCACTTGAACTACCACCACCCCCAAATTCTGTCCAGCTGTTAGCTGACTGATGCAACAGCAGTTCCGAGATAGCATGATAGTCTCTGAGTGGTTCTATCCACGGCAGTCCCCTGGGTCACAGGCAGTCCACACAGATCTGTCCCCAGCAGCAGTGACCACCACCAAGCGACGAGACTCCAACTAGGGGCAGAGCATTTGGATGGATCAGGCAGGTCTGGAAAAAAGAAGTGGTCACAGTGGAAACACTGGAACTCTCCTGCATGTGAATCCTCACACATCTTCTACATCCTGTCCGTTACAATATAATGATATAACTACAAATGTTATTGTCATGGAAAATGCCAGGAAATTATTCAAATTGAATTAGAGAGATAAAATACCTAAATAAGTACCCATGGGGTAGCTAAATTTTACCCTACCCGACATGGATAAAGACCTATCTCTTCCTAAAAACACTTAAACTAGCTCTTATTTTCCCTGATTGTTTTTTTTTTTTTTTAATTGTGCTATAATTCCTCCCAATACAGTTTTTAGGCTGATGGTATCCTGACCTATTGAACCAGTGTTAATGTATTCATTGATAGAAGCGTCAAAGCACAAAAGCGTCTGCCAAATGCCAGAAATGTAAATGTAAGCTCAAAATCATTGCCAGCTGTTTACCAACATCTCTGTTGGTTGAATTTCCCAGCCCTGTGTCTAATCATTGCCTTTTCATTTCTATTTACATTCATGCTGTTGGTCAGACTATTTATCCAGAGCGACTTACAAAAGTGCCTTGAAGTCTGTGTCAATAAATACAGTGGAACCTCAGCATACGAGTGCCTTCCCTTACGAATCTTCACCTGAAGAATTGAAATTTTGCAAGAAATTTGCATCGGCATACAAAACATTTTCGGGATGCGAATGACTCAAACTGAACGAACGCCGGTTGCGTGTATGTCCGGGAGCCATTAAAAATTTGTTAGTGTCAGTGGAAAGCAAAGCGAAGGGAGTTTACAAATTTTTCAACTCACGATACCAATGTTGTCTTCAGCATGCGTTCAAAAGCTAGGTGATTTTTGGGGTGTTTTTTTGTTGACAGGCGTGGGTGATCTGTTCTGTTGTTCTTTTTTTAGCCCAAGCTTGGTGGCACGACTTCCTGTTAGGAGCCTTGACATGGAATGCTTGGCTTGGGTCAGTTCTTTGTAAGCAGCCATACAGTTTACATACGCTTCATATTGGTCATATTTTTGGACGGCTGGAACAGATTAAATTCCGAGGTGCCGAGGTTCCACTGTACATCCTGATACTGGTTCACTAGTTCTGGGCTCAGTCTAAAACTCTGTTGGTGAGGTAATATAGCAAGAAATGCACACAGAGGTAGTTCATTCCACCAATCAGGTGCCAGTGGACAAATCTTCATTGTACCCAGACAGACGGTGGGACCAGTCGAGCAGCGCAAGGCATCGGCATTTCAACATTCTTGAGTAACAAGAGCCCACAAAATGACCTTCAATCATATCAGCTGATCACTGAAACATCACTATTACAGAAACAAGCAGGAGGATCTCTGATCTATGATTATGAAAGCCACTTCTCCAGCAGGACGTCATGGAGCACATCTGTATCACATCTGTATTTTGGGGACAGAAAACACTGATGTTGTTGTCACTGTTGTTGGGTTTCAGGTGAATTCCGGTTCAGTCGGTCTGTCAGGACTCGCCGTGGGTGCTCGCTGAACCAGTCACAGATCCACGCATGACGTGACACTGTCCGCCCTCGTCGGGATTTTCACACTTTTCTGCCCAATATTGCATATCGCATGGATTATCACAACCCTAACGTCCTCCACACGTTGAGTTCAGCTTGCATTAAGTTGTATTTACATCACGGTTTGTTGGCTAGGCGGTTTGTTGGATATTGGACACCGCGCTTTGAAGCGCAACAATCAGGACTCATCAGGAATTTCCAACAGCTTGATACTGCGATAGCAGACAGCGTATGTTTGTGTTAGACTCCGACTCTGATATATATCCCAGGTCACTGATTAACTCCACTTTACGCGCTCACATATCTGCCTGAACGATCGTTTCCTCTTCACTGGCCCTTCTCCAGGGCTTACTCATCATCATCATCACCCTCTCGATGCTAATCTGAGCTAACTCATCCTCTGAACTCGGAGCTGAAGATCCGGCTGGTTAGATCGCTTTAACGAGGAGAAGAGTGGAGACTGAGTACCATCGCGTCAAGTGGATGATTTTTTTAGCCGGCTCATGTAGCAAGCAGAGCAGAGCGTTAGCTTCGAGTGCGGTAACTTCATAAGAGATAATACAAGCTAGTCAGGTTCCGTCTGAGAGTCGGAAAGGGCAGATATTTGAGAATGATTTTGCAGTAGGAAATCATTCTCTGTACATAAAACTGTTCTTTTGTTTTTAGCATACATGGCTATTTCAGTCATGACTGTAGCCATTTAAAGAAATCTCCAATTAAAACAATAACAAAAAAAACATTATAAAAAATAAATAAATAAAAAATAATAATTCTGAAAAATCTTTCCACAATGTCTGATTTTGTTTTATGAAAAATTATTCCTTAGTGATATAAATATCTTATGTAAAGTATATTTAATGAAGATTTTAAAATATTCCTCATTATTAGATATCATTATATGATAAATAAATATTCTCAGTATAAGCCTTATTTACCTCATTAAGCCTCATTAAGTTTATTTCTAGACATATTTATTTATTTATATTTTATTTATATTCATTTATTTTGTGTAATCCGAAGCAGTCTCTGGTATAAGAATTTCCTTCAGGATTAATAATGTTATCTTATCTTATCATTGTAAGTTTGAATATTCGTAGTTGAAGTGTCATTGTTTTTGTTATATTTGTTTGTAAAACGATCTAATAAATTGACATATAGGTTAAATTTGCCGGTACAGAAGGTACTCATACTTGTACTTGTAAAAAAAAAAAATCTTTTTTTCCAGTGTATTCACATATATTATATTAAAAAGCAAACATTTCAGATTTAATGCAACATAGTGCTAAAATATTTTCAAATATGAAAATATGTAAAAATGGAATTTTTTCTCCCAAAAGCATGTTTCATATGCATAACAGAAAGACATAATTTCCTCTAAATTAATAAATAAATAACATTTTAAAAATATATATACAGTATAAAAAAGACAAAGGCGTATTTGCTGCAAATGTAAATTTTCCCACTCGTCTTGATGAGGCTGATACTGCATGTAACTGCTCAATTTTTGAATAATATAATATAATATAATATAATATAATATAATATAATATAATATAATATAATATAATATAATATAATATTTCAGAAAAAGGAATGTATTTTATTGAATATTTTTTACATCACTATATGATTGCTGCCATCATCTCCTGTTACTATACTGTACTTTTGTATTGTTTCTCTGCACTCTGTCTTTTATCTTGCACTGTTTGTACATGGCTAATATGATTTAGTTTCAGTCTTTAGCTCTGTGTTTTATAATGTAGCACCATGGTCCTGGAGAAACATTACATCAACACACACACACACACACAGTCTTACCACTGCATGTCTGCTCAGACACACACACTCTCTCTCTCTCTCTCTCTCTCTCTCTCAGCCTTACCATGCCTGCTCAGACAGACAGACAGACACACACTACAATAGAATATTTTGGATGTTTTTCACACACACACACACACAAACACACACACTGTGATAGAATCTTTGGAAAATGTTGGCTGTTTTTCACACACACACACACACACACACACACACACAGCCTTACCACTGCATGTCTGCTCAGACACACACACACACCTACACACACACACACTACGATAGAATCTTTGTGAAATGTTGGCTGCTTTTCACACACACTTATTTCATTTCCCTGTACTGTATCGGCTATATATGTTTAAAACAATACATACAGTACAAGCTTCTTGACTTTAACAGATAAAATATAATGGTGTAATGTAATAAATAAACGCTTCAGTGCTACAGTTAATCCGAAGGTTCCGGATGAACAGTGAGAGGGTTCGAGGCAGTAAGCATCACTGAGTCGGATCCATTATACAGTAGACATGCGGCAATAATGCGGTACGCCGATTAGGGCAGGTGCAAGTGTGGGATTTTTTAACAGTGACACACACACACACACACACACAGTTTTAGCACAGTGTTTCCCACAGAACTCCACCTCTTTAATGCAATTTAACACTGGCGCATTTGGCGCTTCACGATTCATTACAAGGCCGCGCAGTGTACGTAGGCCCATGACGCCATTCCCAGATGCTCCGTGTGTTTCTGCTGTGTTCAGTGGCTGTGTAACTCAACGTGAAGTTACTTCCGAAGCCGGACTCACTAATCGGAGCGCTGTTAGGTGAGCCGAGTCCCGGCTGGGCTCGGGGTTTCCTGGCACTGCGCTGGATTTGATCGCTTTATTTGGGTTCTTATGCTCCGCTTGGCATTGCTGGCTGTAAATAATGTGCTTATTAATGCACACACAGTCCTCCACAGACTGACCACCTGAGGAGTTTTCAGCCTTAAATGAGTTGGTGATGATTATGTGCTTTTTGTTGTCATTTTAATATTCACAAGAAATTATAAACATCTTGTAACAGTCGAATTGTTTGCCTTCACACTGTGTAAGGAGTAACACACTCTGGGGTATGCTGTTAGAGGAAAATAATCAACCAGCGAGGTGGTGTGATGTAGCAGTTACTGTTGCCATGGGGTATGTGATTATTTTCCCATTTCAGCATGCACTGACCAATCAGGTTCAAGAATTCAACCACCCTGTGACACAATGAAGCAACAGCAACTGACCAATCAAATCTGAGCATTCAGCACTGCTCCTAACAATGGATATGCTAGTGCTTTAACTAGCATATCGCAGGGCATATGCTAACTTTATATGCGTGTCTCCATCAGGAGGTGTTGTGTGTGTGTGTGTGTGTGTGTGAAAGGTCACGTCTTCATCAGGTCCAGTGTGAGAATAACACTTCATTATACATGCAGCCTCTGAGCCTTCCGAGAGCAGAGAATGGCTTTGATCAGATGAGGTAGGCAACACCTTTATCTTGTGTGTGTGTATGGACACCGTGACACCCACTGACCTGTGCAGGACCCTTAACGAGCAGCAAGTGGTAGTGAGTGTGAGTGTTTGTGACAGGGCCGAGTGGGACACAGCTGTGTGCTCTCTCTCTCTCTCTTTCTCTCTCACTCACTCACTTACACACACACACTGCTGTTTCTCACACACATCAGCCTGGAGAGACACAGGGGGATGTCCTGTCCTTCGCCTCTCATCTGTTCATATCTCTCTTTAATACTCCTTCTGTCCATTTTCTTTCTTTCTTTCTTTCTTTCTTTCTTTCTTTCTTTCTTTCTTTCTCTGTTTTTTATTGTTTTCTCTCTCTTTCACTTTTTCTCTTTTTTGTTTTCTCTCCCAGTTTCTCTCACTCTGTCTCCTTTTTCTCTCCTTTTCTCCACCTTTCGCTCTTTTTTCTCTTCCAAAGCCTTTTACATCTCTCCATTTCGTCTGTCTCCCCTCTTTCTTCTCTTCATCTCTCACTCTCTCCCTCACTTTGTCCTCTTTCTCTGTTGCATCAATTCTCACTCTCTCTCTCTCTCTCTCTCTCATACATAAACATCTCCTGCTATATTTTCTCTCTTTCATTTTTCTCTCTCCTTTTCATCCTTCTCACTGTGTCCTTTTTATTTACTTTTACCATACACTCACTTTGTCTGTCATTGTTTACCTTTCCTTTCATTTCCCTCTCTGTGTTTTTTTTTTCTTTTCTCTCCATCCCTCTCTCTATTACCACTTCCTTTGTTGCTTCAGTTCATTTTCATTACATTACCGCTGAGCTGAATTACGAGTCTCCATTTTAGATTCGGAATTTTTGTCCCTCATGAGAAACATCTTCAGCTTCAGCAGACTCTGCCACTGTGTGTGTGTGAGTGTGTGTGTGTGTGTGTGAGTGTGTGTGTGTGTGAATGACCCTCTGTAGTCCTCCAGACTGTTCTCAACACATACATTAGTGTTCAGGGTCACAAATGATGTGTGTAGCTTGTTAGACTGTGACCCCGGCGTCTCGCTCGGCCTGATCTCAGATCAGTAAGTGTGGAATTCTCACTCTCAGGGGACGATCTCACAGTTTCTGACAGAATTACAGACATAAGCCATGATTTGAACTGGATTAAGCCGGTATAGAATGCATAGCACAGTCCCCTCCAAAAGTATTGGGACGACCAGGCCAATACTTTTAGGTTTTTTTTTTTTTTTTGCTCTACACTGAACACATTTGAGTTTAAGATCAAACTCAAATAAATCTGAGACGACAAATCAGAAGATCAGTTTTCGCTTTCTGCTATTTACATCGAGATGAGCACTGTGTTTTGCTTTCGTTTCCTTACGATGGGTCCATCATGTTTTACGATAGGAAGCTCCTCCCAATCATATCGGATTTTGTATTTCTCTGTGAATTGTCAGAATGTTTCGATAAACGTCTAAAATCCTCCTGTTGCTACGATCATGAGTTCCATCATCAATAACGAACGTTCCAGAAGCAGCCATGCAAGCCCAAGCTGTGCCACTACCACCACCATGCTCCACACATCAGTCTAGATCATGAATGTTTTTTCTTTCACGCTTTGGTCGAGGTTCATGTTGGTTAAAGAACTTTTGTGGCTCATCTCTGTATTGTGAATTCTAATTTAGATTCTGATTCTGACTGCTGGTGACTGGCTGGATCTTGATGGCTCTGAGAAATATGACACTTGTGGTTAAGGTTGACTTTGACTGACTTTGACTAAGGTGTTGGACTACTGATCAGAAGGTTGTGAGTTCAAATCCCAGGTCCACCAAGCTGCTACTGCTGGGCCCAAGTTGCTCTGGATAAAAGCAAAGTCTGTAAAATACCGTAAATGTAATGAAATGTGGCCTAATTTGAATGGTGGATCATGATACCTTCACCCATGGCTTTTGAAGGTTGTTGTTGTTTTGGGGTTTTTCTTCACAGATCTTAGAATCTCATCACATGTTGTTGTCTGACCTGTCTGGTTGTAGGTTCATCACTGGTTTCTGTCTTTATCAGGATTTTCCGAATGCGTTTACAATGGCTATTAAAAATGGCTTGCTTTTCTCCCATAGAGGGCACACTCTTTACAGAAACCCAGAGATCAAACCCTGAGTCGACATTAAGAGCTGTTAACTGTTTATACAGTCAGCCTAACAAAAGAGCAAAAAGAAAGACCTGTTCCAATATTTCTGGTGCCTTAAAATATATGAAATGAAAGCTGGAATTCTGATCTGTCGTCTTATTCTTCAGTGTGTTACAAAAACACACTTGGTCTTGCTATTCCGACACATTCAGTGTGTGTGTGGAGGGAACACCTGTGGCATGGCACTGAGAGGGTTGTGCCCTCTACTCTGTGTGTGCTGATGGCATGGTGGGCAGCAGCCTCCATCCCCAGGCCACCCTGCGCTGAGCTAATTAAGACTTCACCCTGTCAAAACACACACACACACACACACACACACGCACACACACACTTAGATAAATGTATGAGTGGTTTGAATGTATCTCCACACACAAAAAAAATAAAGACAAGTGCTGAAATTTGCAGCAAATTTACAGGGCCAAAACCAAATAAACACACACACACACACACACACACACAGAGATCGATGAAGGGCCGGGGGCGATGGTGGGGCAATTTCTGCTCGAGTGATTGGCTCAATGAAGCACACGTCCATGCGACGAGACTTCATTCCCTCTGTCTCCCATTCGCAGTGCTTATATGATACAGTATGTGTGTGTGTGTGTGTGTTTATATCTGAATCGTCCACCCCCCAAGCACTACCCAGCTTTGTGTATGTGTGTGTGTGTGTGTGTGTGTGTGCATCTCTGCAACTGCGCCTAGTCAAGCAAGCGGCCCATGCTCACTGGCATTTTCCAAATGCCCCAGCTGGAAGACTGAGTGACAAACACACTTGTAGCAAGCCAAAGACAGAAACAGGAAGTGTGTGTGTGTGTGCATAAGCAGGGAGGGGGCACTCACACTCTGAGGTTCTCAGGTTGGGTTCTGTCCACGCCTCACACACCGCTGCCGCCGATGCACCCGCTTCCTGTCACAGCAGTCGAGCGCCATTAAAGATGCACAGGGCTTCATTTCCATCAGCCAACAGCGTGACGCCTTTTATTTTAAGTAACATTAGCGTCTCTCTGCCATGATATTTCTGTCATGCTCTGCCCTCAGAGGTAATGGATGAAGCATCCAGGATTGGGTGGCGGAGATAATTGACTTTCTAGAAAGCTTCTGAAATTACGTCCGGATTTCAATCATCAGCGTGGACACACTTACTGAGGAAGAGCGTCAGTCAACGGTGTGATGGAGACGTGTGAGCATAGATATACGCAACTTAAACGCAAATACATTTAAAATAAATCAAATATTAACAAATTCATTTTAAATTTAATCACAAATGTGTTTAGTTTTAATATTAAACCCTCATGTAAAGGAAGCGATGTTAAAACATTCAGTATTTGACATGTTACTTAAATGTTAGCCTACAACTTATCAGAAACAACGCTCCTGAACGTTAGAAGAACGTTTCTACAACACGACAGAAATGTTTCTAAATCTTACACCCAAAACACACACTCAGAACATCTACAAAACACACTCAGAACATCTACAAAACACACACTCAGTACATCTACAAAACACACTCAGAACATCTACAAAACACACTCAGAACATCTACAAAACACACACTCAGAACATCTACAAAACACACACTCAGTACATCTACAAAACACACTCAGTACATCTACAAAACACACTCAGAACATCTACAAAACACACACTCAGTACATCTACAAAACACACACTCAGAACATCTACAAAACACACACTCAGTACATCTACAAAACACACACTCAGTACATCTACAAAACACACACTCAGTACATCTACAAAACACACACTCAGAACATCTACAAAACACACTCAGAACATCTACAAAACACACACTCAGTACATCTACAAAACACACACTCAGAACATCTACAAAACACACACTCAGAACATCTACAAAACACACTCAGAACATCTACAAAACACACACTCAGTACATCTACAAAACACACACTCAGAACATCTACAAAAGACACTCAGTACATCTACAAAACACACACTCAGAACATCTACAAAAGACACTCAGTACATCTACAAAACACACACTCAGTACATCTACAAAACACACACTCAGTACATCTACAAAAGACACTCAGTACATCTACAAAACACACACTCAGAACATCTACAAAACACACACTCAGTACATCTACAAAACACACACTCAGAACATCTACAAAACACACACTCAGTACATCTACAAAACACACACTCAGTACATCTACAAAAGACACTCAGTACATCTACAAAACACACTCAGAACATCTACAAAACACACACTCAGAACATCTACAAAACACACTCAGTACATCTACAAAACACACACTCAGAACATCTACAAAACACACACTCAGTACATCTACAAAACACACACTCAGAACATCTACAAAACACACACTCAGTACATCTACAAAACACACACTCAGAACATCTACAAAACACACTCAGAACATCTACAAAACACACACTCAGAACATCTACAAAAGACACTCAGTACATCTACAAAACACACACTCAGTACATCTACAAAACACACACTCAGAACATCTACAAAACACACTCAGAACATCTACAAAACACACACTCAGAACATCTACAAAACACACACTCAGTACATCTACAAAACACACACTCAGAACATCTACAAAACACACACTCAGTACATCTACAAAACACACACTCAGTACATCTACAAAACACACACTCAGTACATCTACAAAACACACACTCAGTACATCTACAAAACACACACTCAGAACATCTACAAAACACACACTCAGTACATCTACAAAACACACACTCAGTACATCTACAAAACACACACTCAGTACATCTACAAAACACACACTCAGAACATCTACAAAACACACACTCAGTACATCTACAAAACACACACTCAGTACATCTACAAAACACACTCAGAACATCTACAAAACACACTCAGAACATCTACAAAACACACACTCAGTACATCTACAAAACACACACTCAGAACATCTACAAAACACACACTCAGTACATCTACAAAACACACACTCAGTACATCTACAAAACACACACTCAGTACATCTACAAAACACACACTCAGAACATCTACAAAACACACACTCAGTACATCTACAAAACACACACTCAGTACATCTACAAAACACACACTCAGAACATCTACAAAACACACACTCAGTACATCTACAAAACACACACTCAGTACATCTACAAATCACACACTCAGTACATCTACAAAACACACACTCAGAACATCTACAAAACACACACTCAGTACATCTACAAAACACACACTCAGTACATCTACAAAAGACACTAAGTACATCTACAAAACACACACTCAGTACATCTACAAAAGACACTCAGTACATCTACAAAACACACACTCAGTACATCTACAAAACACACACTCAGAACATCTACAAAAGACACCAAGTACATCTACAAAACACACACTCAGAACATCTACAAAACACACACTCAGTACATCTACAAAACACACACTCAGTACATCTACAAAACACACACTCAGAACATCTACAAAAGACACTCAGTACATCTACAAAACACACACTCAGTACATCTACAAAACACACACTCAGAACATCTACAAAACACACACTCAGTACATCTACAAAACACACACTCAGAACATCTACAAAACACACACTCAGAACATCTACAAAACACACACTCAGTACATCTACAAAACACACACTCAGTACATCTACAAAACACACACTCAGTACATCTACAAAAGACACTCAGTACATCTACAAAACACACACTCAGTACATCTACAAAACACACACTCAGTACATCTACAAAACACACACTCAGTACATCTACAAAACACACTCAGTACATCTACAAAACACACACTCAGAACATCTACAAAAGACACTAAGTACATCTACAAAACACACACTCAGTACATCTACAAAAGACACTCAGTACATCTACAAAACACACACTCAGTACATCTACAAAACACACACTCAGTACATCTACAAAAGACACTCAGTACATCTACAAAACACACACTCAGTACATCTACAAAACACACACTCAGAACATCTACAAAAGACACTCAGTACATCTACAAAACACACACTCAGAACATCTACAAAACACACACTCAGTACATCTACAAAACACACACTCCGAACATCTACAAAACACACACTCAGTACATCTACAAAACACACACTCCGAACATCTACAAAACACACTCAGTACATCTACAAAACACACACTCAGAACATCTACAAAAGACACTCAGAACATCTACAAAAGAACATCTACAAAACACACACTCAGTACATCTACAAAACACACACTCAGTACATCTACAAAACACACACTCAGTACATCTACAAAACACACACTCAGTACATCTACAAAACACACACTCAGTACATCTACAAAAGACACTCAGTACATCTACAAAACACACACTCAGAACATCTACAAAAGACACTCAGTACATCTACAAAACACACACTCAGTACATCTACAAAACACACACTCAGTACATCTACAAAACACACACTCAGTACATCTACAAAACACACACTCAGTACATCTACAAAACACACACTCAGAACATCTACAAAACACACACTCAGTACATCTACAAAACACACACTCAGTACATCTACAAAACACACACTCAGTACATCTACAAAACACACACTCAGTACATCTACAAAACACACACTCAGAACATCTACAAAACACACACTCAGTACATCTACAAAACACACACTCAGTACATCTACAAAACACACACTCAGTACATCTACAAAACACACACTCAGTACATCTACAAAACACACACTCAGTACATCTACAAAACACACACTCAGTACATCTACAAAAGACACTCAGTACATCTACAAAAGACACACTCAGTACATCTACAAAACACACACTCAGTACATCTACAAAACACACACTCAGTACATCTACAAAACACACACTCAGAACATCTACAAAAGACACTCAGTACATCTACAAAACACACACTCAGAACATCTACAAAACACACACTCAGTACATCTACAAAAGACACTCAGTACATCTACAAAACACACACTCAGAACATCTACAAAACACACACTCAGTACATCTACAAAACACACACTCAGAACATCTACAAAAGACACTCAGTACATCTACAAAACACACACTCAGAACATCTACAAAAGACACCAAGTACATCTACAAAACACACACTCAGAACATCTACAAAACACACACTCAGAACATCTACAAATCACACACTCAGTACATCTACAAAACACACTCAGTACATCTACAAAAGACACTCAGTACATCTACAAAACACACACTCAGTACATCTACAAAACACACACTCAGTACATCTACAAAACACACTCAGTACATCTACAAAACACACACTCAGAACATCTACAAAACACACACTCAGTACATCTACAAAAGACACTCAGTACATCTACAAAACACACACTCAGAACATCTACAAAACACACACTCAGTACATCTACAAAAGACACTCAGTACATCTACAAAACACACACTCAGTACATCTACAAAACACACACTCAGTACATCTACAAAACACACTCAGTACATCTACAAAACACACACTCCGAACATCTACAAAAGACACTCAGAACATCTACAAAACACACACTCAGAACATCTACAAAACACACACTCAGAACATCTACAAAACACACACTCAGTACATCTACAAAACACACACTCAGAACATCTACAAAACACACACTCAGAACATCTACAAAACACACACTCAGTACATCTACAAAACACACACTCCGAACATCTACAAAAGACACTCAGTACATCTACAAAACACACACTCAGTACATCTACAAAAGACACTCAGTACATCTACAAAAGACACTCAGTACATCTACAAAACACACACTCCGAACATCTACAAAACACACACTCAGAACATCTACAAAACACACACTCAGTACATCTACAAAACACACACTCAGTACATCTACAAAACACACACTCAGTACATCTACAAAACACACACTCAGAACATCTACAAAAGACACTAAGTACATCTACAAAACACACACTCAGTACATCTACAAAACACACACTCAGTACATCTACAAAACACACACTCAGAACATCTACAAAACACACACTCAGAACATCTACAAAACACACACTCAGTACATCTACAAAACACACACTCAGAACATCTACAAAACACACACTCAGTACATCTACAAAAGACACTCAGTACATCTACAAAACACACACTCAGTACATCTACAAAACACACACTCAGTACATCTACAAAAGACACTCAGTACATCTACAAAAGACACTCAGAACATCTACAAAACACACACTCAGAACATCTACAAAACACACACTCAGTACATCTACAAAACACACACTCAGTACATCTACAAAACACACACTCAGAACATCTACAAAACACACACTCAGAACATCTACAAAACACACACTCAGAACATCTACAAAACACACACTCAGAACATCTACAAAACACACACTCAGTACATCTACAAAACACACACTCAGTACATCTACAAAACACACACTCAGTACATCTACAAAACACACACTCAGTACATCTACAAAACACACACTCAGTACATCTACAAAACACACACTCAGTACATCTACAAAACACACACTCAGAACATCTACAAAACACACACTCAGTACATCTACAAAACACACACTCAGTACATCTACAAAACACACACTCAGTACATCTACAAAACACACACTCAGTACATCTACAAAACACACTCCGAACATCTACAAAAGACACTCAGTACATCTACAAAACACACACTCAGTACATCTACAAAACACACACTCAGTACATCTACAAAACACACACTCAGTACATCTACAAAACACACACTCAGAACATCTACAAAACACACACTCAGTACATCTACAAAACACACACTCCGAACATCTACAAAAGACACTCAGTACTTCTACAAAAGACACACTCAGTACATCTACAAAACACACACTCAGTACATCTACAAAAGACACACTCAGTACATCTACAAAAGACACACTCAGTACATCTACAAAACACACACTCAGTACATCTACAAAACACACACTCAGAACATCTACAAAAGACACTCAGTACATCTACAAAACACACTCAGTACATCTACAAAACACACACTCAGTACATCTACAAAAGACACTCAGTACATCTACAAAACACACACTCAGAACATCTACAAAACACACACTCAGAACATCTACAAAACACACACTCAGTACATCTACAAAAGACACTCAGTACATCTACAAAACACACACTCAGTACATCTACAAAACACACACTCAGAACATCTACAAAACACACACTCAGTACATCTACAAAAGACACTCAGTACATCTACAAAACACACACTCAGTACATCTACAAAACACACACTCAGTACATCTACAAAAGACACTCAGTACATCTACAAAACACACACTCAGTACATCTACAAAACACACACTCAGTACATCTACAAAACACACACTCAGAACATCTACAAAACACACACTCAGTACATCTACAAAACACACACTCAGAACATCTACAAAAGACACTCAGTACATCTACAAAACACACACTCAGTACATCTACAAAACACACACTCAGAACATCTACAAAAGACACTCAGTACATCTACAAAACACACACTCAGTACATCTACAAAACACACACTCAGAACATCTACAAAAGACACTCAGTACATCTACAAAAGACACTCAGTACATCTACAAAACACACACTCAGTACATCTACAAAACACACACTCAGTACATCTACAAAACACACTCAGAACATCTACAAATCACACACTCAGAACATCTACAAAACACACACTCAGTACATCTACAAAACACACTCAGAACATCTACAAAACACACACTCAGAACATCTACAAAACACACACTCAACATCTACAACACACACTCAGAACATCTACAAAAGACACTCAGTACATCTACAAAACACACACTCAGAACATCTACAAAACACACACTCAGAACATCTACAAAACACACACTCAGTACATCTACAAAACACACACTCAGTACATCTACAAAACACACACTCAGTACATCTACAAAACACACACTCAGTACATCTACAAAACACACACTCAGTACATCTACAAAACACACACTCAGTACATCTACAAAACACACACTCAGAACATCTACAAAACACACACTCAGTACATCTACAAAACACACACTCAGTACATCTACAAAACACACACTCAGTACATCTACAAAACACACACTCAGTACATCTACAAAACACACACTCCGAACATCTACAAAAGACACTCAGTACATCTACAAAACACACACTCAGTACATCTACAAAACACACACTCAGTACATCTACAAAACACACACTCAGTACATCTACAAAACACACACTCAGTACATCTACAAAACACACACTCAGTACATCTACAAAACACACACTCAGTACATCTACAAAACACACACTCAGTACATCTACAAAACACACACTCAGAACATCTACAAAACACACACTCAGAACATCTACAAAAGACACTCAGTACATCTACAAAACACACACTCAGAACATCTACAAAACACACACTCAGTACATCTACAAAACACACACTCAGTACATCTACAAAACACACACTCAGTACATCTACAAAACACACACTCAGTACATCTACAAAACACACACTCAGTACATCTACAAAACACACACTCAGTACATCTACAAAACACACACTCAGAACATCTACAAAAGACACTCAGTACATCTACAAAACACACACTCAGTACATCTACAAAAGACACTCAGTACATCTACAAAACACACACTCAGTACATCTACAAAACACACACTCAGAACATCTACAAAACACACACTCAGTACATCTACAAAACACACACTCAGAACATCTACAAAAGACACTCAGTACATCTACAAAACACACACTCAGTACATCTACAAAACACACACTCAGTACATCTACAAAACACACACTCAGTACATCTACAAAACACACACTCAGAACATCTACAAAACACACACTCAGAACATCTACAAAACACACACTCAGAACATCTACAAAACACACACTCAGTACATCTACAAAACACACACTCAGTACATCTACAAAACACACACTCAGTACATCTACAAAACACACACTCAGTACATCTACAAAACACACTCAGAACATCTACAAAACACACACTCAGAACATCTACAAAACACACACTCAGTACATCTACAAAACACACACTCAGTACATCTACAAAACACACACTCAGTACATCTACAAAACACACACTCAGTACATCTACAAAACACACACTCAGTACATCTACAAAACACACACTCAGTACATCTACAAAACACACACTCAGTACATCTACAAAACACACACTCAGTACATCTACAAAACACACACTCAGAACATCTACAAAAGACACTCAGTACATCTACAAAACACACTCAGTACATCTACAAAACACACACTCAGAACATCTACAAAACACACACTCAGAACATCTACAAAACACACACTCAGTACATCTACAAAAGACACTCAGTACATCTACAAAACACACACTCAGAACATCTACAAAACACACACTCAGTACATCTACAAAAGACACTCAGTACATCTACAAAACACACACTCAGTACATCTACAAAACACACACTCAGTACATCTACAAAACACACACTCAGAACATCTACAAAACACACACTCAGAACATCTACAAAACACACACTCAGTACATCTACAAAACACACACTCAGAACATCTACAAAAGACACTCAGTACATCTACAAAACACACACTCAGAACATCTACAAAACACACACTCAGAACATCTACAAAACACACACTCAGAACATCTACAAAACACACACTCAGTACATCTACAAAACACACACTCAGTACATCTACAAAACACACACTCAGTACATCTACAAAACACACACTCAGTACATCTACAAAACACACACTCAGAACATCTACAAAAGACACTCAGTACATCTACAAAACACACACTCAGAACATCTACAAAACACACACTCAGAACATCTACAAAACACACACTCAGTACATCTACAAAACACACACTCAGAACATCTACAAAACACACACTCAGTACATCTACAAAACACACACTCAGAACATCTACAAAAGACACTCAGTACATCTACAAAACACACACTCAGTACATCTACAAAACACACACTCAGTACATCTACAAAACACACACTCAGTACATCTACAAAACACACACTCAGTACATCTACAAAAGACACTCAGTACATCTACAAAACACACTCAGTACATCTACAAAACACACACTCAGTACATCTACAAAAGACACTCAGTACATCTACAAAACACACACTCAGAACATCTACAAAACACACACTCAGTACATCTACAAAAGACACTCAGTACATCTACAAAACACACACTCAGAACATCTACAAAACACACACTCAGTACATCTACAAAACACACACTCAGTACATCTACAAAACACACACTCAGTACATCTACAAAACACACACTCAGAACATCTACAAAAGACACTAAGTACATCTACAAAACACACACTCAGTACATCTACAAAACACACACTCAGTACATCTACAAAAGACACTCAGTACATCTACAAAACACACACTCAGTACATCTACAAAACACACACTCAGTACATCTACAAAACACACACTCAGTACATCTACAAAACACACACTCAGAACATCTACAAAACACACACTCAGAACATCTACAAAAGACACTCAGTACATCTACAAAACACACACTCAGTACATCTACAAAACACACACTCAGAACATCTACAAAAGACACTCAGTACATCTACAAAACACACACTCAGAACATCTACAAAACACACACTCAGTACATCTACAAAACACACACTCAGTACATCTACAAAACACACACTCAGTACATCTACAAAACACACACTCAGTACATCTACAAAACACACACTCAGTACATCTACAAAACACACACTCAGTACATCTACAAAACACACACTCAGAACATCTACAAAACACACACTCAGTACATCTACAAAACACACACTCAGTACATCTACAAAACACACACTCAGTACATCTACAAAACACACACTCAGAACATCTACAAAACACACACTCAGAACATCTACAAAACACACACTCAGAACATCTACAAAACACACACTCAGTACATCTACAAAACACACACTCAGTACATCTACAAAACACACACTCAGAACATCTACAAAACACACACTCAGAACATCTACAAAACACACACTCAGTACATCTACAAAAGACACTCAGTACATCTACAAAACACACACTCAGTACATCTACAAAACACACACTCAGTACATCTACAAAACACACACTCAGTACATCTACAAAAGACACTCAGTACATCTACAAAACACACACTCAGAACATCTACAAAACACACACTCAGTACATCTACAAAACACACACTCAGAACATCTACAAAACACACACTCAGTACATCTACAAAACACACACTCCGAACATCTACAAAACACACACTCAGAACATCTACAAAACACACACTCAGTACATCTACAAAAGACACTCAGTACATCTACAAAACACACACTCAGTACATCTACAAAACACACACTCAGTACATCTACAAAACACACACTCAGTACATCTACAAAACACACACTCAGTACATCTACAAAACACACTCAGAACATCTACAAAACACACACTCAGTACATCTACAAAACACACACTCAGAACATCTACAAAACACACACTCAGTACATCTACAAAACACACACTCAGTACATCTACAAAACACACACTCAGTACATCTACAAAACACACTCAGTACATCTACAAAAGACACTCAGTACATCTACAAAACACACTCAGTACATCTACAAAACACACACTCAGAACATCTACAAAAGACACACTCAGTACATCTACAAAACACACACTCAGTACATCTACAAAACACACACTCAGAACATCTACAAAAGACACTCAGTACATCTACAAAACACACACTCAGTACATCTACAAAACACACACTCAGTACATCTACAAAACACACACTCAGAACATCTACAAAACACACACTCAGTACATCTACAAAACACACACTCAGTACATCTACAAAACACACACTCAGAACATCTACAAAAGACACTCAGTACATCTACAAAACACACACTCAGTACATCTACAAAACACACACTCAGAACATCTACAAAAGACACTCAGTACATCTACAAAACACACACTCAGTACATCTACAAAACACACACTCAGTACATCTACAAAACACACACTCAGTACATCTACAAAACACACACTCAGTACATCTACAAAACACACACTCAGTACATCTACAAAAGACACTCAGTACATCTACAAAACACACACTCAGTACATCTACAAAACACACACTCAGAACATCTACAAAACACACACTCAGTACATCTACAAAACACACACTCAGAACATCTACAAAACACACTCAGAACATCTACAAAACACACACTCAGAACATCTACAAAACACACACTCAGAACATCTACAAAAGACACTCAGTACATCTACAAAACACACACTCAGAACATCTACAAAACACACACTCAGAACATCTACAAAAGACACTCAGTACATCTACAAAACACACACTCAGTACATCTACAAAACACACACTCAGTACATCTACAAAACACACTCAGAACATCTACAAATCACACACTCAGAACATCTACAAAACACACACTCAGTACATCTACAAAACACACTCAGAACATCTACAAAACACACACAACATCTACAACACACACTCAGAACATCTACAAAACACACACTCAACATCTACAACACACACTCAGTACATCTACAAAACACACTCAGAACATCTACAAATCACACACTCAGTACATCTACAAAAGACACTCAGTACATCTACAAAACACACACTCAGAACATCTACAAAACACACACTCAGAACATCTACAAAACACACACTCAGTACATCTACAAAACACACACTCAGTACATCTACAAAACACACACTCAGAACATCTACAAAACACACACTCAGAACATCTACAAAACACACACTCAGTACATCTACAAAACACACACTCAGTACATCTACAAAACACACTCAGTACATCTACAAAACACACACTCAGAACATCTACAAAACACACACTCAGTACATCTACAAAACACACACTCAGTACATCTACAAAACACACACTCAGTACATCTACAAAACACACACTCAGTACATCTACAAAAGACACACTCAGTACATCTACAAAAGACACACTCAGTACATCTACAAAACACACACTCAGTACATCTACAAAACACACACTCAGTACATCTACAAAACACACACTCAGAACATCTACAAAAGACACTCAGTACATCTACAAAACACACACTCAGTACATCTACAAAACACACACTCAGTACATCTACAAAACACACACTCAGTACATCTACAAAACACACACTCAGTACATCTACAAAACACACACTCAGAACATCTACAAAAGACACTCAGTACATCTACAAAACACACACTCAGAACATCTACAAAACACACACTCAGTACATCTACAAAACACACACTCAGAACATCTACAAAACACACACTCAGTACATCTACAAAACACACACTCAGTACATCTACAAAACACACACTCAGAACATCTACAAAACACACACTCAGAACATCTACAAAACACACACTCAGAACATCTACAAAACACACACTCAGTACATCTACAAAACACACACTCAGAACATCTACAAAAGACACTCAGTACATCTACAAAACACACACTCAGAACATCTACAAAACACACACTCAGTACATCTACAAAACACACACTCAGTACATCTACAAAACACACTCAGAACATCTACAAATCACACACTCAGAACATCTACAAAACACACACTCAGTACATCTACAAAACACACACTCAGAACATCTACAAAACACACACTCAACATCTACAACACACACTCAGAACATCTACAAAACACACACTCAGAACATCTACAAAACACACACTCAACATCTACAACACACACTCAGAACATCTACAAAAGACACACTCAGAACATCTACAAAAGACACTCAGTACATCTACAAAACACACACTCAGTACATCTACAAAACACACACTCAGTACATCTACAAAACACACACTCAGTACATCTACAAAACACACACTCAGAACATCTACAAAACACACACTCAGTACATCTACAAAACACACTCAGAACATCTACAACACACACTCAGAACATCTACAAAACACACACTCAGAACATCTACAAAAGACACTCAGTACATCTACAAAACACACACTCAGTACATCTACAAAACACACACTCAGAACATCTACAAATCACACACTCAGTACATCTACAAAACACACACTCCGAACATCTACAAAACACACACTCAGTACATCTACAAAACACACACTCAGTACATCTACAAAACACACACTCAGTACATCTACAAAACACACTCAGAACATCTACAAATCACACACTCAGAACATCTACAAAACACACACTCAGTACATCTACAAAACACACACTCAGTACATCTACAAAACACACACTCAGTACATCTACAAAACACACACTCAGTACATCTACAAAACACACACTCAGTACATCTACAAAACACACTCAGAACATCTACAACACACACTCAGAACATCTACAAAACACACACTCAGAACATCTACAAAACACACACTCAGTACATCTACAAAACACACACTCAGTACATCTACAAAACACACACTCAGTACATCTACAAAACACACTCAGAACATCTACAAATCACACACTCAGAACATCTACAAAACACACTCCGAACATCTACAAAAGACACTCAGTACATCTACAAAACACACACTCAGTACATCTACAAAACACACACTCAGAACATCTACAAAACACACACTCAGTACATCTACAAAACACACACTCAGTACATCTACAAAACACACACTCAGTACATCTACAAAACACACACTCAGAACATCTACAAAAGACACTCAGTACATCTACAAAACACACACTCAGAACATCTACAAAACACACTCAGTACATCTACAAAACACACACTCAGAACATCTACAAAACACACTCAGAACATCTACAAAACACACACTCAGTACATCTACAAAACACACACTCAGAACATCTACAAAACACACTCAGTACATCTACAAAACACACACTCAGTACATCTACAAAACACACACTCAGAACATCTACAAAACACACTCAGTACATCTACAAAACACACACTCAGAACATCTACAAAACACACACTCCGAACATCTACAAAAGACACTCAGTACATCTACAAAACACACACTCAGAACATCTACAAAAGACACTCAGTACATCTACAAAACACACACTCAGAACATCTACAAAACACACACTCAGTACATCTACAAAAGACACTCAGTACATCTACAAAACACACACTCAGTACATCTACAAAACACACACTCAGTACATCTACAAAAGACACTCAGTACATCTACAAAAGACACACTCAGTACATCTACAAAACACACACTCAGTACATCTACAAAAGACACTCAGTACATCTACAAAACACACACTCAGTACATCTACAAAACACACACTCAGTACATCTACAAAACACACACTCAGTACATCTACAAAACACACACTCAGTACATCTACAAAAGACACTCAGTACATCTACAAAACACACACTCAGAACATCTACAAAACACACACTCAGTACATCTACAAAACACACACTCAGTACATCTACAAAACACACACTCAGAACATCTACAAAACACACACTCAGAACATCTACAAAAGACACTCAGAACATCTACAAAACACACACTCAGAACATCTACAAAACACACACTCAGAACATCTACAAAACACACACTCAGAACATCTACAAAACACACACTCAGAACATCTACAAAACACACACTCAGAACATCTACAAAAGACACTCAGAACATCTACAAAACACACACTCAGAACATCTACAAAAGACACTCAGAACATCTACAAAACACACACTCAGAACATCTACAAAAGACACTCAGAACATCTACAAAACACACACTCAGAACATCTACAAAACACACACTCAGAACATCTACAAAAGACACTCAGAACATCTACAAAACACACACTCAGAACATCTACAAAACACACACTCAGAACATCTACAAAACACACACTCAGAACATCTACAAAAGACACTCAGAACATCTACAAAACACACACTCAGAACATCTACAAAACACACACTCAGTACATCTACAAAAGACACTCAGTACATCTACAAAACACACACTCAGAACATCTACAAAACACACACTCAGTACATCTACAAAACACACACTCAGTACATCTACAAAACACACTCAGTAACATCTACAAAACACACACTCAGAACATCTACAAAACACACACTCAGTACATCTACAAAACACACACTCAGAACATCTACAAAACACACACTCAGTACATCTACAAAACACACACTCAGAACATCTACAAAACACACACTCAGTACATCTACAAAACACACACTCAGAACATCTACAAAACACACACTCAGAACATCTACAAAACACACACTCAGTACATCTACAAAAGACACACTCAGAACATCTACAAAAGACACACTCAGAACATCTACAAAACACACACTCAGTACATCTACAAAAGACACACTCAGAACATCTACAAAACACACACTCAGAACATCTACAAAACACACACTCAGTACATCTACAAAACACACACTCAGAACATCTACAAAACACACACTCAGTACATCTACAAAACACACACTCAGTACATCTACAAAACACACTCAGTACATCTACAAAAGACACTCAGTACATCTACAAAACACACACTCAGTACATCTACAAAACACACACTCAGAACATCTACAAAACACACACTCAGAACATCTACAAAACACACACTCAGAACATCTACAAAACACACTCAGAACATCTACAAAACACACACTCAGAACATCTACAAAACACACACTCAGAACATCTACAAAAGACACTCAGTACATCTACAAAACACACACTCAGAACATCTACAAAAGACACTCAGTACATCTACAAAACACACACTCAGAACATCTACAAAAGACACTCAGTACATCTACAAAAGACACTCAGTACATCTACAAAACACACACTCAGTACATCTACAAAACACACACTCAGTACATCTACAAAACACACACTCAGAACATCTACAAAAGACACTCAGTACATCTACAAAAGACACTCAGTACATCTACAAAACACACACTCAGTACATCTACAAAACACACTCAGAACATCTACAAATCACACACTCAGAACATCTACAAAACACACACTCAGTACATCTACAAAACACACACTCAGTACATCTACAAAACACACACTCAGTACATCTACAAAACACACTCAGAACATCTACAAAAGACACTAAGTACATCTACAAAACACACACTCAGAACATCTACAAAACACACTCAGTACATCTACAAAACACACACTCAGAACATCTACAAAAGACACTCAGTACATCTACAAAACACACACTCAGAACATCTACAAAACACACACTCAGTACATCTACAAAACACACACTCAGAACATCTACAAAACACACTCAGAACATCTACAAAACACACACTCAGTACATCTACAAAACACACACTCAGAACATCTACAAAACACACTCAGTACATCTACAAAACACACACTCAGAACATCTACAAAAGACACTCAGTACATCTACAAAACACACACTCAGTACATCTACAAAACACACACTCAGTACATCTACAAAACACACACTCAGTACATCTACAAAACACACTCAGAACATCTACAAATCACACACTCAGAACATCTACAAAACACACACTCAGTACATCTACAAAACACACACTCAGAACATCTACAAAACACACACTCAGAACATCTACAAAAGACACTCAGTACATCTACAAAAGACACTCAGTACATCTACAAAACACACACTCAGTACATCTACAAAACACACACTCAGTACATCTACAAAACACACACTCAGTACATCTACAAAACACACTCAGAACATCTACAAATCACACACTCAGAACATCTACAAAACACACACTCAACATCTACAACACACACTCAGAACATCTACAAAAGACACTCAGTACATCTACAAAACACACACTCAGAACATCTACAAAACACACACTCAGAACATCTACAAAACACACACTCAGAACATCTACAAAACACACACTCAGAACATCTACAAAAGACACTCAGTACATCTACAAAACACACACTCAGTACATCTACAAAACACACACTCAGAACATCTACAAAAGACACTCAGTACATCTACAAAAGACACTCAGTACATCTACAAAACACACACTCAGTACATCTACAAAACACACACTCAGTACATCTACAAAACACACACTCAGAACATCTACAAAAGACACTCAGTACATCTACAAAACACACACTCAGTACATCTACAAAACACACACTCAACATCTACAAAACACACACTCAGTACATCTACAAAACACACACTCAGAACATCTACAAAAGACACTCAGTACATCTACAAAACACACACTCAGTACATCTACAAAACACACACTCAGTACATCTACAAAACACACACTCAGAACATCTACAAATCACACACTCAGAACATCTACAAAACACACACTCAGTACATCTACAAAAGACACTCAGTACATCTACAAAACACACACTCAGTACATCTACAAAACACACACTCAGTACATCTACAAAAGACACTCAGTACATCTACAAAAGACACACTCAGTACATCTACAAAACACACACTCAGTACATCTACAAAAGACACTCAGTACATCTACAAAACACACACTCAGTACATCTACAAAAGACACTCAGTACATCTACAAAACACACACTCAGTACATCTACAAAACACACACTCAGTACATCTACAAAAGACACTCAGTACATCTACAAAACACACACTCAGAACATCTACAAAAGACACTCAGTACATCTACAAAACACACACTCAGTACATCTACAAAACACACTCAGAACATCTACAAAACACACACTCAGAACATCTACAAAAGACACTCAGAACATCTACAAAACACACACTCAGAACATCTACAAAACACACACTCAGAACATCTACAAAACACACACTCAGAACATCTACAAAACACACACTCAGAACATCTACAAAACACACACTCAGAACATCTACAAAAGACACTCAGAACATCTACAAAACACACACTCAGAACATCTACAAAAGACACTCAGTACATCTACAAAACACACACTCAGAACATCTACAAAAGACACTCAGTACATCTACAAAACACACACTCAGAACATCTACAAAACACACACTCAGAACATCTACAAAAGACACTCAGAACATCTACAAAACACACACTCAGAACATCTACAAAACACACACTCAGAACATCTACAAAACACACACTCAGAACATCTACAAAAGACACTCAGTACATCTACAAAACACACACTCAGTACATCTACAAAACACACACTCAGTACATCTACAAAAGACACTCAGTACATCTACAAAACACACACTCAGAACATCTACAAAAGACACTCAGTACATCTACAAAACACACACTCAGTACATCTACAAAACACACACTCAGAACATCTACAAAACACACACTCAGAACATCTACAAAACACACACTCAGAACATCTACAAAAGACACTCAGTACATCTACAAAACACACACTCAGAACATCTACAAAAGACACTCAGTACATCTACAAAACACACACTCAGAACATCTACAAAAGACACTCAGTACATCTACAAAAGACACTCAGTACATCTACAAAACACACACTCAGTACATCTACAAAACACACTCAGAACATCTACAAATCACACACTCAGAACATCTACAAAACACACACTCAGTACATCTACAAAACACACACTCAGAACATCTACAAAACACACACTCAACATCTACAACACACACTCAGAACATCTACAAAAGACACTCAGTACATCTACAAAACACACACTCAGAACATCTACAAAAGACACTCAGTACATCTACAAAACACACACTCAGAACATCTACAAAAGACACTCAGTACATCTACAAAACACACACTCAGAACATCTACAAAACACACACTCAGTACATCTACAAAACACACACTCAGAACATCTACAAAACACACTCAGAACATCTACAAAACACACACTCAGTACATCTACAAAACACACACTCAGAACATCTACAAAAGACACTCAGTACATCTACAAAACACACACTCAGAACATCTACAAAAGACACTCAGTACATCTACAAAAGACACTCAGTACATCTACAAAACACACACTCAGTACATCTACAAAACACACACTCAGTACATCTACAAAACACACTCAGAACATCTACAAATCACACACTCAGAACATCTACAAAACACACACTCAGTACATCTACAAAACACACACTCAGAACATCTACAAAACACACACTCAACATCTACAACACACTCAGACCATCTACAAAACACACACTCAACATCTACAACACACACTCAGTACATCTACAAAACACATTCAGAACATCTACAAATCACACACTCAGAACATCTACAAAACACACACTCAACATCTACAACACACACTCAGAACATCTACAAAAGACACTCAGTACATCTACAAAACACACACTCAGAACATCTACAAAACACACACTCAGAACATCTACAAAACACACACTCAGAACATCTACAAAACACACACTCAGAACATCTACAAAAGACACTCAGTACATCTACAAAACACACACTCAGTACATCTACAAAACACACACTCAGAACATCTACAAAAGACACTCAGTACATCTACAAAAGACACTCAGTACATCTACAAAACACACACTCAGTACATCTACAAAACACACACTCAGTACATCTACAAAAGACACTCAGTACATCTACAAAACACACACTCAGTACATCTACAAAACACACACTCAGAACATCTACAAAAGACACTCAGTACATCTACAAAACACACACTCAGTACATCTACAAAACACACACTCAGTACATCTACAAAACACACACTCAGTACATCTACAAAACACACACTCAACATCTACAACACACACTCAGAACATCTACAAAACACACACTCAACATCTACAAAACACACACTCAGTACATCTACAAAACACACACTCAGAACATCTACAAAACACACACTCAGAACATCTACAAAACACACACTCAACATCTACAAAACACACACTCAGAACATCTACAAAAGACACTCAGTACATCTACAAAACACACACTCAGTACATCTACAAAACACACACTCAGTACATCTACAAAACACACACTCAGTACATCTACAAAACACACACTCAACATCTACAACACACACTCAGAACATCTACAAAACACACACTCAACATCTACAAAACACACACTCAGAACATCTACAAAACACACACTCAGTACATCTACAAAACACACACTCAACATCTACAACACACACTCAGAACATCTACAAAACACACACTCAGTACATCTACAAAACACACACTCAGTACATCTACAAAACACACACTCAACATCTACAACACACACTCAGTACATCTACAAAACACACACTCAGTACATCTACAAAACACACACTCAGTACATCTACAAAACACACACTCAGTACATCTACAAAACACACTCAGAACATCTACAAATCACACACTCAGTACATCTACAAAACACACACTCAGTACATCTACAAAACACACACTCAGTACATCTACAAAACACACACTCAGTACATCTACAAAACACACACTTCTACAAAACCGTTTCATAAATAAGTTTTTTCACATTCAAAAACATTCTAACAGACAATGATTAGCTTCACACTCATAATACATTTTGTTTTATTATATTATTGTTTTAGAAAAGCTAGCTATATTGTTAGCATCAGTCAGTTAGTCAGTCAATAGCAATGCTAGCCTATACTTTCATGACACATGGTACATGTCTTTAATATGCTAGCATCCATAGACATTTTGCTAACAGTTTATGCTCAAAGTAATTGAAACATAATTTTAGTAATATGGAGTTGTTTCTTAATAATTTACCTGCACAACTGAGGTAAATTTAATGCAGATCTGAGGTAAAAATTCAACATTTCTTCCAGTTTTGTTTTGATTTACATCAAATGCTGTATAAAAGATGTAACAGCTATGTGGTAGCTATAGCTAAAGTTTTAGCCCTATAGTCATCTTTCCTGGTTGCCTAGCAACAGTGTATTCAGCACTTTTGCTACGAGGAGACATAATAAATCATCTAAATAAATAATATTTGAGGTTAGTTAATATGTCTGAGGTAAATGTTGACATGTCTGTATGAAGGGTTTCAAAGCTATGTGGTAGCTAGCTACATTTTTAGCCTACGTCATGTTTCACAGTTGCCTAGCAACAGCGTATTCATCATTTTAGCCACATGAACAGATTGTGTGTTTGGAGCTATAGCTTACAAATAATTTATCTTTTCAAGTGTCAAATCAACTATAGCAGAGAAATCTTAATGAGGAACGACAGACACTCACTGACCACTGTATTATGAACAACTGTCCACCTGCTCATTCATTCCTGAAACCAGGTATTGTTCATATCAAACATTAGAATGGAGGAAAAATGTGATCTCGGTGTCTTTGTAGGTGGCATGCATATCAGTATTGCAGAAATTGATGATCTGAGACGTTCACACATCCAGCGAGCATCAGATCTGTGAGAAGAAACATCTCGTGGATGATGGAGATCTGAAGCCAGACTGGTTAGAGCTGACAGGAAGCCTGCTGTAGCTTAAATAATCACTCTTTACTATCATGATGAGCAGAAAAGCAGGGCACAAATCAGAGTGAGGGGATTTCAGCTGCTACGAACAGCTGGATAATGAAATACAGACTAGCCGCTAGTTTAGTTTTAGCAAAAACGACTTATTCACCCTTGTACTATACACCATACGCCACTTATAGTGTAACTGCTTTGTTTGTGGTGGAAAGTATTGTCAGTATAAAGTGGGAAGAAAAGCAAAAGATATCCAGTCAGAGACCTCTCGATGGTGACAGACCTCAGAGGCTACTGTAGCATAATAATCACTGTTTACAATCTGAAAAGCAGGCACAAAGTCAGTTAGCGTATATTATTAGCTGCTATGAGACTAGCCGCTAGTATAGATTATAGTTCAGTTCGTTTTCCATGCTCGCTTATGGTGCCACTGCTTTGTTTGTGGTGGAAATTCTAGCCGATGTACTGAATGACTTTTTGTTGTACACCAGCAACATAACTACAGACTTCCCCTCTCTCATGTTCTACTGCTTAAAAATCTTTCAGTGGATGAGAAAACACGGTTCGAATCTTAAACTTGTCTGACAGCTAACTTTAATTGATAAAATTGTGCAATCATTTTACCGAAATGAAACATCAGGTTTTTGTATCCCTTTGTTCTTTCGTTCTTTGCGACCGACAGGAACCTGATTTTTCTACTCGAATGTTCCATTTTTAAAAGAGTTCCCTAATTATTATTAAAAACAGATATACAGGTTTGTCTCTAATGGGCCGTCTACACGTCTCCGTATCTCCGTATTGCAAATAGAACAATGTTCCTGCACACTTCCTTCCATGTACACTGCATTCTCCCTCGAGTTAAGCTAGGCCAAAACCCAAACATTTCATTAGAGCGTTCGTCAATTGATCAGACACGGCTTCAAACGGCGAACGCTTATTATTTTTCAAACACTCTGCCCATCCAGGCATAAACAGCCATGGCAACGAAGCCTCATTTAAACACAATATTCATAAAGGTTATTAAATATAATAGCGCTGTCTAGTTAATGATTAGTGCTCATTAAACTGTCCTTCAAAAGATTTATTTTCGGCTCTTATTAGTTCATGACGGAATAATCACGGCTCAGGGAACAGATGCGAGCTGTTTAATTATTTTACGTGGTTGGTGAGAGCCCTGACGAGCGCCTCGAGCGTCCGAAGCCGAACTCAACCTGGAGTTCAGAAAGGACAGCTGAAAATAGAACGACGAGAGATTTAACAAACGAAAATAAAGTTGAGTTGCTATTTTAGAAATAATATTTTTTTTAAATAATAGCGGCTGTATTTATATAAATTATTATTATTTTACAGCTGGAACTAGAGGCAACAGATTCAGAGCAAGACTTTTATTTCCAAAGCGCAAAACAAACAAGATGCGACAACGACTCAAACTTGACCAAGACACACTGAAACACAGGAACTTAAATAGCATTAAAATAATTAGTGAAAATGTAAATCAGTGTGTAAGTATCCAAAACAGGAACTGGCAAAAAATATCGGAACAATCATGGAGCTAGATACTGGCAAAAGTATCGGAACAGCCACGAAGCTAGGAAGTGGCAAAAATATCAGAACAGCCACCAAGCTAGGAATTGGCAAAAAGTATCAGAACAATCATGGAGCTAGATACTGGCAAAAGTATCAGAATAGCCACGAAGCTAGGAATTGGCACAAAAAAAAAAAATATCGGAACAGCCACAAAGCTAAGAATTGCCAAAAATATTAAAATAACCATGAAGCTAGGATTTGGCAAAAGTATCGGAACAATCACGAAGTTAGGAAGTGCAAACGTATCGGAACAGGCACAAAGCTAAGAATTGGCAAAAAATATTGCACCAGGCGAACAGGCACCACGAAAATCCATCATGTTATTCAAAAGCACAAACAGGCAAAGGTCAATGGGACAACAAAAAGGGACATCTGAGCTTGAAAGAATCATAAGTTTGATATTAACCACTTGATCACATCACAGACCAAAGGAACAGAGCCTCAAAATAAGGACCTGAAACCCAGCAGTATATAAAGGTGAGAAACAAACATACATCATGGGGGAAATGTAAACATCATTAAAAGTCTGGTGAATGTGAACGGTGTGCTGGTGGCTGCTAGGAGCTGGAGTCTGTGGCAGACAAGTTTAAGGATATATATTCAGTGATGGTAAGAAAACGAAACACACTGACCTGACAATTCATCTGAGTTATTAAGTAAAATTATTGATGAAAAAAAATAACTCAAGCATAACTAAATACATTCTCTGGTGATCACTACATGAGTAATTATTTTATAAACTGACATAACTAATCCTGAAAATGTTCTACAGGAGAAACATATTTTATGCTAACTAGCCAAGTAAGCTATGCTAAATTGAACACCTCCATTATCACCGGTAGCGAAAGATCGCTAATGCTAGCCGGCTAGCTAACTATGTCGCATCCTCTTAGGGTTTCTGTAGCTTGCTAGATTTGTTAGCTAGCTTGTGCTAATTTTTCTACGTAACTAGCTGTCAGTGATGTTCCCTAAATATTTTCCTCTAGCAGATAATCTTTATTTCTCTAAATAACTCTATTATACTGTAATGAGAGTATGTGTGGTTCGCTATTTTCTCATTATTTGCTGTCCTTATTTTTATACTTTACACCGCACGTACAGCTAAATAACATGATTTTAATTGATGATAATACGCTGTAGTATCAATAACAATTTGTGTGTAAGAATAATATTTTACAAAAATAAATGTAAAAGAGGAAACAGATTCGAATCCATCTGTTTTGGGTTGCCAATACTTTGTTTTCTGGTCCATGTTTTAAGACTTAAATGCATTTTTGGATAAATCTACCTTAATATGTATGACCAAACATGACTAGTTAGTAATTCCCCTCAGGATCCTCGTTGTTTGAGCATTATACTAAGTGCTAATGCATGTTAATGTGTTTTTCATTAACTGGGCTCCTGAAGCCCTGGCCCGCCGGTGGGCGTCACGTAGCCCGTCTCCGAGTCGAGCAGGGGAGGATAGAAAAAGTTTCTGGTGCCATTTTGTTTGGCGCGGCTCTGTAATTAAGCTGCCAGGAGCGGTGCATTAACGCTGCATTAGGCAGTGCGGGGCCGAGTCGAGGATGGAGGTAAAAAAAACAACGAGGGACCGCACTGGCCATCACGTCTGCAACACGCTGACCTCTATTACACACACACACACACACATCATCAATGTGGCCACCAACCTGGCATAACCCATAATTAATAAACATATAGTCTGCTGCTGATTTTTTGTCAAACAAAACTTTTTTCAGTTAGCTTTCCAGATTCTTTAATGATCTTTTTGAACTCACAACCTCCTGATCAGTAATCCAACACCTTAATCACATCTCAGGTTCACTTCCTGGACAGGGAACCAACCCAGCCAGTGAGGTGTTCCGGTCCCAATCCCAGATATAATGGGAGGTTTGCATCAGGAAGTGCATCCAAAATAAAAAACATGCGGATTGGATCATCTGCTGTGGCGATCTGAACTGTGAGCAACAACAGCATCTCATTTTATACAACTGAGCAATTCAGGATTAAGGGCCTTTCTCAGGGGCCCAAGCAGTGACAGCTTGGTGGACCTGGCATTAGAACTCACAACCTTCTGATCAGTAGTCCAACACCTTAATCACTAAGCTTAATCACCCCCCCCCATCATTTCAAATGATATACAGTATATTACCACATCAAGAAGGTCCATGAAGGTTCTCAGAGCCACAGTGGGATAATTCTGGGATTTCTGTTTCACAATTTTTCTAAATTAGATCAGCACAGAGAGTTATGTTTTAACTGGTCACACTTTCTGTCAGTCTCTCTCTCTCTCTTTCTCTCTCTCTCTCTCTGTCTGTTGGCCTGTCTATTTGTCTCTCCCTCTGTCAGTCTCTCTCTCTCTCTCTCTCTCTCTCTGTCAGTCTCTCTCTCTCTCTGGTGGCCTGTCTATTTGTCTCTCCCTCTGTCAGTCTCTCTCTCTCTCTCTGTCTGCCTGTCTGTCTCTCCTTCTCTCTGTCAGTCTCTCTCTCTCCTTCTCTCTGTCAGTCTCTCTCTCTCCTTCTCTCTGTCAGTCTGTCTCTCTCTCTCTCTCTCTCTCTCTCTCTCTGTCAGTCTCTCTTTCTCACTCTCCCTCTGTCAGTCTCTCTCTCTTTCTCTCTGTCTGTCTATTACTCTTTCTCTGTCAGTCTATCTCTCAGTCACACTGTAATACAAATGGTCCAACATGTCAACTCTTTAAACCTGGGACTACAGAAAGATGAAATGAAAGTTTAGTGTCTGCAGCAGATAGAGAACTGGGAATATATTCTTCGTAGCAATGTTAGCTGTTCATGGTAGCAATAACGCTGAGCAGAACTACACTTCCCATCAGCCCCAGTGTGTCATGTCTCTTCATCACTTGCACCTGCTTCCTGTTAAAGTGTTTTTCAGTGTCTTGTTGTCAAGCTTCTGTTGTATTGTTGTTCGTTGTCCATGTGGACCACAGAAGCACTTCCACTCTGAATGTTTTTCTTGTTTTTTGCTTGCTTTTAATGTGCCAAAATTGTCCACAATTGCATCCGCTAATAATTCGACACGGCCTGCTTACTCTAGTGAAAAATAAAGAAATAAATAAAATTAAGACATAAAATGTGTCTAGATTTAGAGAAAAAAATTCATGTCATTTTACCTAACCCTAACCACTTATTTAAAGAGATAAGCTATGATCTTGGTACCTAAAATGATTCGCATTCTTTTGTTTAATAGCTCAATATTTACCAAGTTGTCTTCTATTTTTGAGAAAATATTATAAAATTGTTTTCTTTACTGATTTGCTGTCTTTTTTTTAGTGATTTGTTTATTTCTGATTTTCCCATCCAGGTTTATTATGTTATTCAGTATGTCAGGAGAATGGACACACAGCTAGAATCTCTCCATCTTTCTTGTCCTCTTTTTGCAGTGTTTCTGCAGTGTGTGGGTTCACCCCTTGTTCCTGTACCCCCCTCTCCCTCACGCTGGATCGCTCTCGTGTCAGAAACAATCTGCTACCATTGTTTCAGTCTTAACTGAGTGACCGT
>NC_080717.1:27956875-27976875 GCF_019097595.1 Hemibagrus wyckioides
TAATACTTTCTTCAGGTTTCCACAAAAAGCCAAACACACAGCAGTTCTACTGAAGCTATCCGAAAGAGTGCATCAGCGAGGGAGAGAGGGAATACTTCTAAACTCATAAAATAAAATAAAAAAAAAACGATGAAGAACCTATACAACTCACACATTCTAAATAATCACTGTATTATAATGAGAGAGAGAGAGAGAGAGAGATGTAAAAGTGATGGAGCGCTGTCTCCCCCTAGTGGCCGCACTCTGCTTTAACATACAATAAAACAACACATAATATAATTATTATTGTTAGTAAAATACAAATAATAAAATAATCATTAAGGATCAATAAAATCATGTACGCAGACTGAACAGCCGACGATTACATAAAAAAATCACCTGGACTTTTTCCAGTCTTTTTCTCAGAGCTCCAATTTGGGTGTGTATGTTCCTTGTCTGATTGAAGAGGAACCTAATGTGGTTTTCTGCTCTTGTAGCTCATCCACCTGAAAGTTTGATGTTTTGAGCATCCCTGACCACAACCCCTAACACTGGACCAACCTCATCCTCTTACTTGATTGTGACGGCCAACCAGGTGAGAAGACAGCTGGAGAGACAGCTGCAGGCCCTCATGATATTAGTCCCAGGGTTCTTAAGTCCTGCACTACTCAGCTGTCTGGAATCTTGAAATACATCTACAACCTGAGTCTGATGCAGGAAAGGGTACCGGCGCGATGGAAAACATTTTGTCTAGTACTGAAACCTAAGAAAGCCACCCCATCTGGCCTCAGAGACTACTGACCGGTTGCTTTGACGTTACATGTCATGAAGGTGATGGAGAGAATAGTTTTAGTCCACCTGGTCCCACAGTTGAAACCTGCACTGGACCCGCCCCAGTTTGCTTACCAGCCTCGTGTAGGTGTGGATGATGCGGTCATCTATCTGCTGCAGTGTGCTCACTCCTACCTGGATTTAACACCATCCAACAATTCCTACTGAGTGAGAAGCTGCTTAGAATGGGTGTCAGCTCGTCCACCATCTCCTGGGTTGCTGACCTCCTGTCAGATAGGCCCCAGTTTGTGCAGTTGGGGGCCTCCCTGTCTGACACAGTGGTCAGTAAGAGAGGAGCACCTCAGGGGACTGTCCTGTCTCCATTTTCGTTCACTCTGTACACCTCAGACAAACTCTGAATCATGCCACCTGCAGAAGTTTTCTGACCACACTGCAGTGGTGGGGTGTATTAGGGATGGTCAGGAGTCTGAGTACAGGGGACTACTGGATAACTTTGTGGACTGGTGCAGTAGGAATTACATGCTCTTAAATGTGATGAAGACCAAAGAGATAGTGGTGGACTAGGAGGACTAAAACTTTGAGACCATAACCACCATGGGTGAGGAGGGTGGAACTGTTGACAGCTACAAGTATTTGGGTGTACACTTAAATGACAGACTGGACTGGAGGACCCACACTGATGCTGTATACAAGAAGGTATATTTCCACTATTAGAGTGGACAGTGAGTGTATTTCTAAATAGACTCTTTAAATACAGTTACTCTGTTAGCTCCTGAACTCAAATCTGAATCATTAACTGCGTCATGACCCACACACTCACAAGTGCTAAATAATTACACATAACCATTCACAACATAATAAGTTATGACAGAGAGAGAGAGAGAGAGAAACAGAGAGAGAGAGAGAGACAGACAGACATACAGAGAGACAGACAGACATATAGAGAGAGAAACAGACAGAGAGAGAGAAATAGACAGACAGACTGACAGACATACAGAGAGAGAAACAGACAGAGAGAGACAGACAGACAGACAGAGAGAGACAGACAGACAGACATACAGAGAGACAGACAGACATATAGAGAGAGAAACAGACAGAGAGAGAGAAATAGACAGACAGACTGACAGACATACAGAGAGAGAAACAGACAGAGAGAGACAGACAGACAGAGAGAGACAGACAGACATACAGAGAGACAGACAGACATATAGAGAGAGAAACAGACAGAGAGAGAGAAATAGACAGACAGACTGACAGACATACAGAGAGAGAAACAGACAGAGAGAGACAGACAGACAGACAGACAGACTGAGAGAGAGACAGACAGACAGACATACAGAGAGAGAAACAGACAGAGAGAGAAATAGACAGACAGACAGACTGAGAGAGAGAAACAGACTGACAGAGAGAGAGAGACAGACAGACAGAATCAGAATCTCAGGGGTGATGACGTCAATAATAACTGCGTCATGACCCATACACTCACGATAGTAAAATAATTACACATAACCGCTTACATCATAAGTTAGTTATCTATTATTAAATCAACAAAAAACGCAAAACCGTATAAGATTACAAGGATTTGTCCAGAAAACCGATCGAAAAATTTGAAGGTTTTAATTAATTAATTAATTGATTCATTCATTCATTCATTTTGCAGTTGCATAAATGAACACAAAATCAAGCGAACTCAGTTTATCTTCAGAAGAGCTTGAAATATTTCCCAATTGACCGCAACATTGTCCGCAGATTTGGGGCCAAAGCGCGTCCGTGTGACGTCATCAACCACCAAAGCCTTCGTCGAGTCACGTGCGTGGAGCACGCGTGCAGCTGTCATGGAAAGTCAATTCTAGTAGTTATAAATAATACAAAAAAACAATAAAAGTACAAAAACTCTGCAAGGTGCAACGCAAATTATAAAATAAATAAACACATAATACAAATATAAAATAATTAACTTAATTAAATAAAATGTAACCCGGACCCGCACAACCAGACTGTTGAACAGCTTCTTCCCTCAGGCAATCAGGTCAGAGAACTGAACTGAGCTGGACACACACAACACACACACACACACACACAGCCAAGATCTGATCTTAACAGATAAACTAAACTGTGCTGGACACGGACACACATACACACACAACACACACACACACACACACACACGCACAAAAACTGAGAACTGAACAAGAACTGAACTGAGCTGGACACAAACACACACACACAACACACACACACACACACACACACAAACACACACACAGCCAAGATCTGATCTTAACAGATAAACTAAACTGTGCTGGACACGGACACACATACACACACAACACACACACACACACACACACACAGCCAAGATCTGATCTTAACAGATAAACTAAACTGTGCTGGACACGGACACACATACACACACAACACACACACACACACACAGCCAAGATCTGATCTTAACAGATAAACTAAACTGTGCTGGACACAGACACACATACACACACAACACACACACACACACACACACACACAGCCAAGATCTGATCTTAACAGATAAACTAAACTGTGCTGGACACGGACACACATACACACACAACACACACACACACATACAGCCAAGATCTGATCTTAACAGATAAACTAAACTGTGCTGGACATGGACACACATACACACACAACACACATACACACACAACACACACACACACACAACACACACACACACACACACAGCCAAGATCTGATCTTAACAGATAAACTAAACTGTGCTGGACACGGACACACATACACACACAACACACACACACACACACACACACACACACACACAGCCAAGATCTGATCTTAACAGATAAACTAAACTGTGCTGGACACGGACACACACAACACACACAACACACACACACACACACAGCCAAGATCTGATCTTAACAGATAAACTAAACGGTGCTGGACACGGACACACATACACACACAACACACACACAACACACACACAACACACACACACACAGCCAAGATCTGATCTTAACAGATAAACTAAACGGTGCTGGACACGGACACACATACACACACAACACACACACACACAGCCAAGATCTGATCTTAACAGATAAACTAAACGGTGCTGGACACGGACACACATACACACACAACACACACACACACAGCCAAGATCTGATCTTAACAGATAAACTAAACTGTGCTGGACACGGACACACACACACACACAACACACACACACACATACACACACAACACACACACACACATACACACACAACACACACACACACACACAGCCAAGATCTGATCTTAACAGATAAACTAAACTGTGCTGGACACGGACACACATACACACACAACACACACACACACACACACACACACAGCCAAGATCTGATCTTAACAGATAAACTAAACTGTGCTGGACACGGACACACATACACACACAACACACACACACACATACAGCCAAGATCTGATCTTAACAGATAAACTAAACTGTGCTGGACATGGACACACATACACACACAACACACATACACACACAACACACACACACACACAACACACACACACACACAGCCAAGATCTGATCTTAACAGATAAACTAAACTGTGCTGGACACGGACACACATACACACACAACACACACACACACACACACACACACACACACACACACAGCCAAGATCTGATCTTAACAGATAAACTAAACTGTGCTGGACACGGACACACACAACACACACACACACACACAGCCAAGATCTGATCTTAACAGATAAACTAAACGGTGCTGGACACGGACACACATACACACACAACACACACACAACACACACACACACACACACATACAGCCAAGATCTGATCTTAACAGATAAACTAAACGGTGCTGGACACGGACACACATACACACACAACACACACACACACAGCCAAGATCTGATCTTAACAGATAAACTAAACGGTGCTGGACACGGACACACACAACACACACACACACACACAGCCAAGATCTGATCTTAACAGATAAACTAAACGGTGCTGGACACGGACACACATACACACACAACACACACACACACACACAGCCAAGATCTGATCTTAACAGATAAACTAAACTGTGCTGGACACACACACACACAGCCAAGATCTGATCTTAAAAGATAAACTAAACTGTGCTGGACACGGACACACACAACACACACACACACAACACACACACACACACACACACACAGCCAAGATCTGATCTTAACAGATAAACTAAACTGTGCTGGACACGGACACACATACACACACAACACACACACACACACACACACAAAAACTGAGAACTGAACAAGAACTTCCCAACAAGAACTGAACTGTGCTGGACACACACACACACACACTGTTCTGTTTGCACGCATATACCACTTTACATTACACTTTATATTGATCCTGTTTACATGTTAACTTTAATACCTGCACTCACTGTTCTTTTGCACAGAGTCGGTCTACATGTTTGTCTGCACTGTCCTGTCTCATCATCCTGTGCACTTCTGTTGTATGTCTAGTTTTTTCTTGCACCTTAAGTATAGTTTAGTTTTTATCTCTATGTTTATCTCTATGTTTGTTTGCGTCACTGTACTTTGTCTGTGTTCTGTGTAGCACCTCTGGACCAGGAGGAACGTTTATTTCACTGTGTACTGCATCAGATATATATGGTTGAAGTGACAATAAAGCTTCTTTAACTTTGACTTGACTTTGACTTGGTAAGATGTAAGATGGGACTGTGCTGATATGTCTATCTTCATTTAGTCCTTTTTAATTAAAGCAACATTAAATATCCAGATTAATAATGCAGTGTTTCACTAGATGGCAGTATTTCTGCGTCAGACTTGACCACCGATACACACAGTAAAACAATTGTTTGTGTCCAAGACTTTAGCCGTATGCTAATTAGCTTTGTGAATTTTTTACAAACAAAATAATTGTATCACAACACAAACCACATATGAATACAAATAAAGGCGTATAGAGGAACTATAAATGTTAGAAATATTGATTAGGATTTGTTAGCCTTGTTTAGCTAATGTTAGCTAGGCTAAGTCACAGAGCACCTCACTGACTAGCTGATTTTTCACACAGCTACTTCTTTTCTCTGCGCCGCCTTTCCGTTTTCTCGCCATTGTTACACACTCCAATCAGCCAGTTTGAGAATTTTCCAACAGCAATCAGTGAGCATGAAATACACTCCTATGCTTTTATTTTACACACACACACATACACACACACATACACACACACACGGTTCCAGTAGTTTAACCACGAAGGCTTCAGGGCTGCAGAACATCGCTCATCACCGATTAGTCAAAGTGCTCTTTACAGACGACTCAGCATGATTAGATATATCCGATCTCTCGGTTCCGTCCTCCGCATGTTATTCAGCACATTGAACACAGTCCTGTTCAAGCTCAACACTTCTGAGTCTTTTTGCCTACTGTTTCCTCACACTAATTTACCGCCTGACCCCCAGTCTCGCTAAATCCGTTTCCGAGAGAGTCAAGCCTGAAATTGGAAATTCTTGATGCAGGAATATCACTCCTAGCTCATAATTACATCACAGAAATTTTGTTTCACTTATTTATTTATTTTTACAGGAATAAACCTATGAGTGAATGATCTTAGTGGTTCTAACTGTTAGGGCTGAGATTCAATCCCAAAAGGAATTGTTCAGGTTTTGCTCAATTTTAACATTTTTTTTACTAACCAAATACAGCTATACTTGGATATGCAGAAATAGGCAGCGAGTTCTTGAAGTTGACGTGTTGGGAGCAGGAAAAATGGGAAGAATCTAAATTGTGATGGCTAGACCACTGGATCAGAGGATCTCCAAAACAGCAGGTCTTGTGGGGTTTTCCTGGAATGCAGTGCTTAGCACCTACCAAAAGTGCTCCAAGGAAAGAAACCGGTGAACAGGTTCATGGGCTCCTAAGGTTCATATGGGGAAGAGCTGGCACCAGGATGCACTATGGGAAGAAGGCAAGCTGGTGGAGGTGGTGTGATGCTCTGGTCAATGTTCTGCTGGAGAAACCTTGAGTCCTGGCATCCATGTGGATGTTACTTTCACACGTACCACCTACCTAAGCATTGTTGCAGACCCTGTACACCGCTTCATAACAACAGTGTTCTCTTACAGCAGGATAATATTTCCTGCTGCACTGCTCAGGAATGGTTTGAGGAATGAGACAAAGAGTCAAGTTGATGGCTTGGTCTTCAAGTTAATTAGTTCTCAAGTCTGATCCATGGAGGTCCCACCTCACAAACATTGGGACTTAAAAGACTTGCTAACTAGCACACCTTCAGAGGTCTTATTCAGAGACACGAAGGGGGAGTGAAGCAATATTAGGCAAGTGGTTTTAATGTTATGGCTGATTGATGTTTATGTATAGATACACAATAATGCCAAAAGTTTTGGGACGTCTGCCTTTCCATGCACATGAATGTAATATGGAGTTGTCCCGCCCTTTGCAGCTATAACAGCTTCAACTCTTCTGGGAAGGCTTTCCACAAGGTTTAGGAGTGTGTTTATGGGAATTTTTGACCATTCCTCTCTAGAAGCACATTTGTGAGGTCAGGTACTGATGCTGGACGAGAAGGTCTGGCTCACAGTCTCCACTCTAATTCATCCCAAAGGTGTTCTATGGGGTTGAGGTCAGAACTCTGTGCAGGCCAGTCAAGTTCCTCCACACCAAACTCACTCATCCATGTCTTTATGGACCTTGCTTTGGTCACTGGTGTTGGAACAGGTCACTGGTGTTGGAACAGGAAGGGGTCATCCCCAAACTGTCCCCACAATGAGCATGAAATTGTCCAAAATGTCTTGGTATGAAGCTGAAGCATTAAGAGTCCCTTTCACTGGAACTAAGGGGCCGAGCCCAACCCCTGAAAAACAACACCTGAATTCAAAGATCAGGAGGGGTGTCCCAATACATTTGCCAGTGTAGTGTATAATATGTACATGTAAAATATACGTGTAGACGTGTAGATGAAGTAAATCAGGAATTTATAGTTTACTGCTTAATACTTGTTCATATCCTTCCTTATATGATTTCTCTTCTGTACCTTTTTGTTTCATTTTATTTTGTGGCATAAATGGTAAAAAAAATATGAAATAAAATATCTGGGTAATCAGAAAACATCGACTAGCAGTCTACTGAAAAGTGCAGTACTGAAAGAACAGACAGTGTGGATGTAGATAACGGTGGGTTTAAAGATCGGAGCAGCATTTCTGGAATGAACTTCCATTCTTCCATTCCATACTTCCATTCTTAATGTTTAAAAAAACAAAAATTCTAATCGCAGTGTAAATCTAACGTATAACATAATAACCAAAGTTACCAGCATCTAGATCTGTGTACTTTAAACTGTGTGTTGAATTACACCTTCAAACATGAAAGAAAAAAAGAAGAAAAAAAGGTTAGTAAAAATAATAAAATAATAAATAGCAAAATAAAAAATAGAATTATAATAATTATACAATAATAATAATAATAATAATTATTATTATTATTATTATTAAAAATAATAATAATCACAGTATTGTCACCTTATTAGCTTAATTAACTGAATCAAATACAAAACAGAATAAATAATTATAAAAATATCCAGAGACTAAATAATATAAAAGATTATGTTTTTATCATATTATGATTGTGAAATCTGATACAATAATACAGCGTAAAAATTCGTGTATTCATTCTTGCCACTTTACTATTTCAATTCAATTTATTTGTAGAGCGCTTTTAACACTGGATATTGTCTCAAAGCAGCTTTACAGAAATCTTAAAACACAGAATAAAAATTTTAAATGTAATTAAAAATCTAGTTCTAACATTCATCTCTATTGAGAAAGCCTCATTTTACTAACAAAAAGAAAATCGTTACTCAATTAATTGCCTGTTATGGTGAAGACGTTTAATGTTGTGCTTCTTGCTGTGAGGATCGAGGAAGTGAGGATTAAATGGTTAAACAAAGTAATTTGAATAAAACTGAAGAAAAGAAAATATCTGAAAGAAAAAGTTATCCTTGTTTAATGTAAACTTCAGTTCTGTGTTCATGAAAAATGAATTGATGTTGCTATTTCTCTCCACAAGGGGGCGCTAAAGACACACACACACACACACACACACACACACACACACACACACACACACACACACACTTCTCATTTCACCCGCAACAGCCGGGAAGAATTTTCTCCTGGTCAGGGGCGCATTAGATCCAGAGCGTATCCTGGGAATAGAGGGTGATGGGATGCCAGTTCATTGCAGGACACACACACACACACACACACACACACACACACACACACACACACACACACACACACACACACGCTTATTTAATATCACACAATCAACCTGACAGCATGCTTTTAGAGAAAACAAAAAAACCTGCAGGAAACTCACAGACACAAGACAGAAAACGTCACGCATGTATTAATGTATGTGTGTGTGTGTGTGTTTTATGATTCTGTAAATATGCAAAGCACACCTCTTCCCCCTGGTAAACTTTTCCCCTGTAAATACAGAGCATGTATTTGCATACTGAATCCTGATTGGTTCTTAGGTTTTATGATGTAATAACACTTTTCTGTTTAATGCAAGCTCAGATTTTCCATCCAGATTTTCAGGCCATTCTTATAGCCTAAGGTCTAGTGATGTATGTTTATATGTATATAAAAATGTACGGATTTCCATTCTGAGTTGTTTTTTGAAATTCATTCCCCCTGAAGGGTTTAATCATTAAAATAAGAGATTCCCAAACAAAAACACATTTTATTCTGGAATTCATATTTGAGGAATTTTACAAAGTTTGTTTATTTTTATTTTTTTTTGCGACAATGATTAAAAAACTGACGCAGCATTTTACGGATTAAAATGTTATGTAAGTAGGAAAAACGACGAGTCCGGTGCCGAAGGAGGAGGCTCGCTTCATCATCTTACAAACATTTTAGTGAAGGAGGAGAGAGCAGTAAGTGTTCGACATAATGGCAGAAAGAGGCAGTCTCTCTTTCTCATACACACACACACACACACACACTCAAGCAAAAAGGAGAGTAAGTGCTTGTATGGCAAAGTGCCACAATGACAAATCAAAACCAGACAACTGACATTTCATCTGAATGAAAATGTCACTGAACAAAGCCTGGTGCTTTAATTGCCCTCCAAAATGCCTCAAAGGAAAAAAAACAAAACCTAATGGATCAACTGTAACTTTTCAATATCTGATCCAATTATGTTCAGCATTATGTCATTGTTGGGTCTTGACTTCAAACCAAGTGCTTAAAATCCACCGAGCAGAACCCCTCCATCAGCCTGATAACCCGAGCCAAGACTAGACGTGATTTATAAGCCAGAAAGACAGGAGCAGGGCTGAGGAATGTTTGCAGCTTCACATTTGGCTCAGACGGAAAATTCACCTTTTTTTCAGCAGATATCAGAGCGTGTTTGTTTAAACTATCGCTTCAAACTATGGAACAACATCATGTCGGAAAAATAATACTGTTTTAATTCCCAAAAAATCTAGGGCTCCAAAGCTACACCACTCCAGAAATAAACAGAATTCCATAACAGAGTGACTTGTACAGAATACTGAAGTGTATGGAATACTGAACTGTTTACGGATTACTGAAGTGTATGGAATACTGAAGTGTACGGAATACTGAAGTGTATGGAATACTGAAGTGTACGGAATACTGAAGTGTACGGAATACTGAAGTGTATGGAATACTGAAGTGTATGGAATACTGAACTGTTTACGGATTACTGAAGTGTATGGAATACTGAAGTGTTTACGGATTACTGAAGTGTATGGAATACTGAACTGTTTACGGATTACTGAAGTGTATGGAATACTGAAGTGTTTACGGATTACTGAAGTGTATGGAATACTGAAGTGTACGGAATACTGAAGTGTATGGAATACTGAAGTGTTTACGGATTACTGAAGTGTATGGAATACTGAAGTGTACGGAATACTGAAGTGTATGGAATACTGAACTGTTTACAGATTACTGAAGTGTACAGAATACTGAACAGTACGGAATACTGAACTGTAGGAATTACTGAACTGTATGGAATACTGAAGTGTACGGAATACTGAAGTGTACGGAATACTCAAGTGTACGGAATACTCAAGTGTATGGAATACTGAAGTGTACAGAATACTGAAGTGTATTGAATACTGAACTGTATGATATACTGAAGTGTATGGAATACTGAATTGTATTGAATACTGAAGTGTATGGAATACTGAATTGTACAGAATACTGAAGTGTATTGAATACTGAAGTGTATGGAATACTGAAGTGTATGGAATACTGAAGTGTATGGAATACTGAACTATGGGGACTACTTAAGTTTCTGGGTTACTTAAGAGTACACTATATTGCCAAAAGTATTCGCTCACCTGCCTTGACTCACATATGAACTTAAGTGACATCCCATTCCTAATCCATAGGGTTCAATATGACGTCGGTCCACCCTTTGCAGCTATAACAGCTTCAACTCTTCTGGGAAGGCTGTCCACAAGGTTTAGGAGTGTGTTTATGGGAATTTTTGACCATTCTTCCAGAAGCGCATTTGTGAGGTCACACACTGATGTTGGACGAGAAGGTCTGGCTCTCAGTCTCCACTCTAATTCATCCCAAAGGTGTTCTATCGGGTTGAGGTCAGGACTGTGCAGGCCAGTCAAGTTCATCCACACCAGACTCGGTCATCCATGTCTTTATGGACCTTGCTTTGGTCACTGGTGCACAGTCATGTTGGAAGAGGAAGGGGCCAGCTCCAAACTGTTCCCACAAAGTTGGGAGCATGGAATTGTCCAAAATGTCTTGGTATGCTGAAGCATTCAGAGTTCCTTTCACTGGAACTAAGGGGCCAAGCCCAGCTCCTGAAAAACAACCCCACACCATAATCCCCCCTCCACCAAACTTTACACTTGGCACAATGCAGTCAGACAAGTACCGTTCTCCTGGCAACCGCCAAACCCAGACTCGTCCATCAGATTGCCAGATGGAGAAGCGCGATTTGTCACTCCAGAGAACGCGTCTCCACTGCTCTAGAGTCCAGTGGCGGCGTGCTTTACACCACTGCATCCGACGCTTTGCATTGCACTTGGTGATGTATGGCTTGGATGCAGCTGCTCGGCCATGGAAACCCATTCCATGAAGCTCTCTGCGCACTGTTCTTGAGCTCATCTGAAGGCCACATGAAGTTTGGAGGTCTGTAGCGATTGACTCTGCAGAACGTTGGCGACCTCTTCGCACTATGCGCCTCAGCATCCGCTGACCCCGCTCCGTCAGTTTACGTGGCCTACCACTTCGTGGCTGAGTTGCTGTCGTTCCCAAACACTTCCACGTTCTTATAATACAGCTGACAGTTGACTGTGGAATATTTAGGAGTGAGGAAATTTCACGACTGGATTTGTTGCACAGGTGGCATCCTATCACAGTTCCACGCTGGAATTCACTGAGCTCCTGAGAGCGACCCATTCTTTCACAAATGTTTGTAAAAACAGTCTGCATGCCTAGGTGCTTGATTTTATACACCTGTGGCCATGGAAGTGATTGGAACACCTGATTCTGATTATTTGGATGGGTGAGCGAATACTTTTGGCAATATAGTGTATCATGTACTGAAGTACAGAGACTACTGAAGTGTATGGAATACCACAATATGTGGAACACATATTGTCCAGGTTTATGGACTACTGAACTGTGTGGAAGAATAAAGGGTATGGAATTCCTTATGCTTCTATCACACAGTTTTTAACATAACTACATTCACTTTTTCCACATTATATTAATATTGATTTTGACTAATAATTAGATGTTCATATTGGATTTTTTTTATTAATAACAATATTAGAGTTCAGTACATTTTTATTCCATGCTCCTCCATATGTGCTGGAATGTGTGTTGTGTCCTTAATATATGGACGTTTCCACTGCTGATAGAATTATTTGTTCCTTCGTTTGTTGAGATGAGATGAGCGTGACTTTAGCACTTGAGCGATTACTACTGCGTCCATTACTCTAACGATAAAAGCGTTATGAGGAGACAAGCGTGAGAGAACTTTCCCAAAGCCATTCTTATGAAGTTTTAACTTGATCCAAAACCACAGCCATACAGTAAACATCAGTTCCGGTTGTTTTCCCGGCGGGTTTGAGGTATTCATTTTAATCCGTCAGAAACCGGAGCACGTTCTACACAACGCATGGGTTTCAGCAAACGCCAGCTCTCATCAAACTCGAGCTACAAGCGGTCCGACGCTAGAAAGCTCACGAATGAAAGAGTATGTAACAGCGGGTCATCAATTACCTTAAAAGGTAGCAGCATTGCACATCTACAGGAACATAAATCAGAGACAGAGCGCGTGTTCTGCATCGTGTGGAGGAGAAACACGGAAAAACCTACTTGGTAAATGAAATCCAGGTGACACGAGCTGTCTGATATTTGTAGCAGAGCTCTCACTCACTCATTCAGAGAACCTTAAAACTACGTCCTTTTTTCGTCCTGGACTATTTAAAATATTCCACCATGTGCTGTGTGTGTAAATGCAGTTTTTATATTTACTCCAATACGAATTGGATGTATGAAAAACAAAAAATAAAGAAATTGCACGGAAAAAAGAAGCGAAGTCTGAAGAAGTCAGTTTTTGTTTGCCCGCAGAGCCACAAGGCCGAGCAATGAATCACTGCGGCTAGTGATCAAACAAGTGTCCATCCGTCGCCATGGACACACCGGGTCACGACCCCCGACGTCTCGCTCCTTGAGCTGACAAATTTCCCCACAATCAATAGCAGCTGTCAGGAGAACGCGAGAGGTCACGGTCGCTCGCGCCGACTGGGCAGATTAAATCCAGCCAATGATGGGTAATTAATGGACTTGATCAATCGGAGGTGATGCTAAACCCTGGCACCGTGCCAGACACGCACGGCTCCATCTACAGGGGGAAAAAACCTTTAAGAGTCGAATCAAACGTTAAGTGACGCAAAAATTATTATTTAAGCATAAAATAGATTTATTCCAATTAGCGGAGACAAATCCAGATTTTACTTTAATTAATTAAACAAAATAATTAATTGGTTTTTTTTTGTAATTTCCTTCATCTACAGCCTGATCTGTTTTCATTGTTTACCTTTTTCTGCATTACCCATAAATCCTCAGCTGTGTAGATAGTAGAGCAGTGGGGTTAATCCCTCGCTTCCTGTTCACCTAAAGAGCGCGATGCAGCGGGGCTTTAGTCTTTTCGCTGTCTCACCTTCTCATCTGTTTAACTCTGCTCAAACGAATTCCACACAAAACCAAACACACACATAAATGTAGGAGCGGGAGACGATCCGACTACCAGTAAGCATGACGCAAATCCGGCAGCCGTACGTTCTGGACATCATTGCCCATAAACGCGATCCGGTATGAACGGAAGCGGACAATCGTGGGATAAAAATCTTGCAGTTTTTTTATTTGCATATAAAGTCAGCTAAATGACACGATGAATTAAGAAAAAAAGTCTCATGAACATAGAAACAAGGCATTTACAAATGGCACCAATGACATCATGGCAATATATATATATTTTTTTCGTCCTGTCTGTGCGACATAACAACAAACACAACACGATCCACCGGGCGGAGATGAGAAAGTAAACCAGAACCAGAATAATAACCATGGGCTCAAAGCAGCTGCAAAGATTTTTTGTTTTTTTCCGAGCTCCTTGTTGAAGCAACATTTAAGTTTGGCTTGATTTAAAAAAAATCTGTACATTTTTAATGGACCTTGAACAGACCATCGGCCGATAAAGAAATCACGAGCGAGGCAGGAACAAAATACAAAAAGCGCTATCAAAATTCGAGCAGCACGAGCCTGAACTGGTGCCAATATTATTATTATAATAATTAAATATTATTTTTAAATATCACAGCAAGTGTCAAAACGTATGATGGTTCACAATACTGTAAATATTTTTAATGTTTTTTTTGTGAATTGTGGGACATGAGCCGGACGGTCGAGGCGGTCAGAAATGTGACACGGCAATGGAATTAAAGAAATTTGAAAAAGAGACAGAACCGATTTTCATCAAGTACCTCGTGAAAGTTTTTTTTCCTGGATGTTACAGTGGAGAAGGGACAAAATGTCTTGAAGATTTATCGATCTGACCAATAAATATAACCGCAAAGCATCCTGGGAGCAAAAAGTCACGTAACTTAAAACCTTGCAACTGATGTTTAATCTCAGACCGGAATTTTCTTGTTGAAAGTCCACTCCTGCTGTGAGAACGTATATTGCTGAGCCTCTTCTGGTACCTTATAATGCACTTTAGATACTATAGACTAAAACAAATTGAACAAGGCAACCGATACAAATGAACCATAAATATGAATTCACCATTTTTCCTTTTTTTTCCCCTCCCCAGCAAATCATTATTTAAATGGTATGATCTTATTTTTTTAAAAATATTACATATCCATGCATTCATTTTTTTTAAATACAAGCAGTACAAAAAGACCATTACTTTAAAGATAAGAAGAATTGGAGAGTAGAAAACAAAGGAGGGGAGTTAAAGAGGAGGGAGGTTCACGAGCTTCCCGGGTTGGGAAGGTCGAATACGATGGGTGGGTTGGTGGGCTGGAAACTGACTGTACACGTAGACGAGTTGATGAAGGTCGTGTATCCGTCCGTCATCAGACCGTAACCTGTGTGATGAGAGACAGAACAACGGGTTTTAGAGTTTAGATGTCACAGATCTGGACCAAATCACACACAAACCTTCAATATGCTACATTCACACACACTCGCAGAGGCAGAGCAACCGAGATTTCTTCTTCATTTTCAGTGAAATTCGGCGACTACCAGCCGAAGTGAAGACAGACCTTAAAGCGTAGATGATCCGAGACGTCCAGCACACACAGTGTCTCCCTCATCTCGTATATATACACCGATCAGGCATAACATTATGACTGCCTGTTTAATATTGTGTTGGTGTTGCCAAAACAGCCCTGACCCGTCCTGCACTGTGTATTCTGACCCCTTTTTATCAGAACCAGCATTAACTTCTTCAGCAGTTTGATCAACAGTAGCTCGTCTGTTGGATCGGATCACACGGGCCAGCCTTCTCTCCCCACGTGCATCAGTGAGACTTGACCGCCCATGACCCTGTCACCGGTTCACCACTGTTCCTTCCTTGGACCACTTTTGATAGATACTGACCACTGCAGACCGGGAACACCCCACAAGAGCTGCAGTTTTGGAGATGCTCTGATCCAGTGGTCTAGCCATCACAATTTGTCCCTTCATCAAACTCGCTCAAATCCTTACACTTGTCCATTTTTCCTGCTTCTAACATCAACTTTGAGGACAAAATGTTGACTTGCTGCCTAATATATCCCACCCACTAACAGGTGCCATGATGAGGAGATACTCAGTCTTATTCACTTCACCTCTCACTGCCCACAGTGTTATGACTGACCGGTGTACACTACTACTATGATTTGGAATTGCTAGCTGCTCCACCCACTGTTACTTTGGCAACAGGTAGTAGCAACACCTATGGGCGACTTCATGGTACAGCGCCTGAAGACTTGCAGAGATAAAAATCGCTGTACGTGTGAACGAATCATTCGATATAAAACCTGTAAGACTCATTCCTTTATCTATTTATTTATTCTTTCTTGTAGAACAGTACTGCCTACTCACGTTATAACATATCAATGTACCTGTTTTAATACTGTTGCTATAGTGACAGTTCATGCTGTGACACCTTTCACAGGTGACGTTTATGGAAGGAGGCGGAGTCTATTAACTATAAACTATTAAAGTATGATGCGTCTTTCATTAATCAGTGAAAAACTAATAGTTGTGGTATAAGTGGAATAAAACACGCGTCGTTATATAAAAATAAAACACTTCTGTGTGTAATAAATGCAACATTTTCCTGCTAGTAGAACTTTAATATCAAAGTTAGTTGTGTGTGTGTGTATGTATGTGTGTGTGTGTGTGTGTGTGTGTGTGTGTATATATATATATATATTCCCTCTCAGAGGGAAGTGGCCTTAGAGTGTCACAGAGCGTCATCAGCAGGTTGCGACAGAGATACAGAGAGACTGGAAGAGTCACAGAAAGGCATAGAAGTGGACGTCCTTTGGCCACATCCCACGTTGATGACCGCTTCATTGTGAACAGTGCCCTGCGGAACCGGATGATGAATGCCACTCAACTCCAACGATGTTGGAGAAGTCAAGGAGAGCGCTGTGCATCAGCCACTGTTGTGGTGGTGTTACAGTCTGGGCAGGTGTGTCCACTCAATACAGAACTGCCCTACATCTTGTGAATGGTACAGTGACAAGCCAATACTACCTGAATAACATCATTAATCCAGTCATTGTGCCCCTGCATGAACAACACAGGCCTAATTTCATCTTCATGGACGACAATGCTCCAGCTCATCGAGGTCGCATCATTAGGGAACAGCTGCTGGAGGCTGGGGTACCTCAAATGGAGTGGCCTGCACTTTCTCCAGACCCGAATCCCATAGAAAACCTCTGGGATCAGCCGAGTCGCCGTGTAGAGGCTCGTAACCCTGCACCCCAGAACCTCAATGACCTGAGGGCCGCCCTTCAAGAAGAGTGGAATGCCATGCCTCAGCAGACAATAAGTCGACTCGTGAACAGCATGAGACGTCATGGTCAAGCTGTAATTGATGGTCAAGGGCACATGACAGATTATTGAGACATTGAGATTTTTTGTTGTGGTATACCCACCACTGTTGTTGGCTTTTGTTTCAATAAATTGTTTGAGATGAGGAAATCACTATTGCAGCTTCTACTTAAATGCCCTACTTTCATGATATAATATCACTGTAGTGTGAACTTTTTACATTTTCCATAAATTTCACCCAAAAGCCATATTTTATATATATATATATATATATATATATATATATATATATATATATATATATATATATATATATATATATATATATATATATATGTGTGTGTGTATGTATGTATGTATGTGTGTGTGTGTGTGTGTGTGTGTGTGTACCTACAATATTCCCCAGTGTATCTACTTGCTTTGAAGTGTGAATTTTGAGCCTCACCTTCATGGATCCCTCCGTAGACGTGGAGTTTGGGTCGAACCCGTCTCTGTACCGTGTTGAGTAACTCCACACAGCCCACTCTCTGCAGCTCCTTAGGTACCCAGTCCCTGAACCCTGCAGCCAACAGCAGAGAGTTAACACACACACCGAGGTAAACCAGTGTGTCTGAGCTCATCCTCACTGCTCCTAAAGCCACAACACCTCCTGCCTTCATAACACTGAGGTTCACCTTCCTGAAACAGGGCCTGTCAACCACCGCTGCTTAAAATACAGCTAATCGCTTCGATGTTAGCCATCAGGTCATCTACTTACTGATGTCCATCTTTGAAAATGGTTTCTGTGCAAATTGAAATGAATTACAACTAGACAGAAGGGTCTGTTGGTGCATCGGGTCAGTTCATCATGTCGAGCCAAAACACAACATTCAAAAGGAAATCTGTCTGTTTTTTTCTCCGAATAAAAAAAAAAATCAAACAAAAGCACTTTCTTTCAGGAGCCAAATGTCTCCAAGGTCAGAATCATCATGTATTCTTTTCATTATGAGGCCATTCAGTCCTCCCAGAGGGCTAAACACATGTGAACACACACACACACGTGACAATAACCATCACCATGACCTGATGACCTGAACCCCTTACCATAATCCTACACACCCAACATTAACCCTAAAGAACTGAATCATTTAGTGTTTATACACCAAGGCTGAAGAGATCTCAAAACAAAACGTAATCTTGTGGTCAGGATTTAATCATATTCAAAAAAAAAAATATCAAGACTTTCAGACAAACGTTACGACCTTGCTTGACCAAAAAAGAAAAAAAAAAAAGAAGAGGAAGAAGAAAAAAAAAAAAAAAAAAAAAAAAAAAAAAGAGTACAACCACACACACACAAACAAGATAAATGCGGTATAGACTTTACCCAGAGGAGGCCCGTGAGTCATGAGGATGTCGATGTCCTCAGGGATCTGGTTCCACTTGTCCAGCAGAGACTGACCACGAGGCAAGTTAAAGCCCCATCCATTAAACCAGGGCGTCCTGGGGAAACACACACACACACTTATAAATATCACCTCCAGTCTCCACCATCAGTCTTCTTCTACACCAGAGATGTGCAGCGGCAGGTCCGCAGCAGAAATCCCTGAAAGAAAATGTTCTACACGATGTGTTTGTGCTATCAGATATCAAGGCCACTGCCATTGTCTGCTGGAGCAGAGGTTATCTCCCGAGCAGCGACCCCGGAGCAGAGGTCACGGTGCGAGGCGGGCAATTGATCACGCTGTCAGCGCTGCTGAGCTGGAGCTTGTTAATGTGAGTTTTTATTTGCCCTGGGGAACGGCGCCACCGACAGGCCGCACTAACACGCCTAACCCGGTCCAGACCCGGGCTGATGGAGGCCAGACGACGCTGACAGCCTGTTTGGATGAGGTCAAGAGGGGTGGGGGGTGGGGGTCAGGGTCCCGTGCTGGGAAGTAGTGCTGAGTGACGGATGGAGATAAATATAAAGACGAGGCAGAAATAAGCGCAGCTTTTTGTTAACGTTCAAAGAGAAGAAAACGATCGACTCGGAAATCTCACGTGACCGTACGCGTGGCACGCCTTCGCAAGCCGTGTCCAGTTAAACACAAGCCGATGATTAGCCGGGAAAGGTACCGTATTTGCACCGTGACAGCTGTGATATAAAGGGAAGAATAAAGCCTCTGGAGTCTCGCTTGCTTGGGACGGTAACTCCATTTCGTCACGCTACACAGTGGGTGATTAGATTCCTATAACAGAACGGCTCTGAATCCCGAGGAAACTCCGTATATAAGAACCGCGAAGATTCTCTAATTTCGGTCTGAAGGCGATCTGAAGACGCATCGCGAGTCTCTCCTACTCATTTTCAGCCTGAAATCCGTAAACCGGCCCTCTAAAAGTTTTTTTGCAATATTTTACTCGTGTTATTATAAGCCAGGAGTGAACAATTCCCTTTAAAAAGTCTGAAAGTGAAACAGACCCTCCACATAGTTTTTTTTAATAGGGTTTAAAGATTCGTTTTTTGTTTATATATAATTAGCATTTTAAAAATAAATCGCGATCTGCA
>NC_080717.1:27981875-28024375 GCF_019097595.1 Hemibagrus wyckioides
ACAACTCCATATTACATTCATGTGCATGGAAAGGCAGACGTCCCAAAACCTTTGGCAATATAGTGTATCTAGTGTTGCTAATCTGCCACACAAAGCTAGCTATGGAATTGGCGTGTTATTTAATTGTGGTGTAACTAGCTAGCTACAGCTACTAAAGTTTCTTTAAAGAAAAAACTCATCACTTCCTGGTGGTAACTTGCTGGAGGGTGTGTTATAAGACAAAAAAAAAAATTCAAAAAACATTTCCGCTTGAAAATTGATGCATAATTTAAACATATGCAAAAAATATGCAGTGCCATTAATGCTATGCATATATTCTGACCCATTTTTATATATCGAGGGTCATGTGGCCGAAAGGTTCAGTAACATGGGACCTTAAACTTTTTTTTTTTTCTTCCTATGAATGTGTAAATGGTGTGAAATTTGAATAATGTGTGTGTATTCAGATTTTAGTCTCTTTTTTTTATGGAAGGAAAAAAAAAACCCTTTAAGTCTAGCTATAGGCATCATGTAATGGACAGAAGGCAGAAGAGGCCAACGTGATAGCAGAGGAAAGAATGTGTGTGGATGTGATGGATGTGAGAGTAAATAAAGGTGAGCAGCTGCTTTGAGCCCTTGTGCTGTATCTTACAAAATGACTTCTTACTAGACTTTAGGGATATTAAGTTCCTGCCAGAAGAGCAACTGAAGGATCAAAAAACCAGGCGTCGATGTGCCGTGTCAAAAGCGAAGAGAAATCCCTGGTAGAAGGCCAACCTGGTCTTATCTGCTCCTCAACTCAAAATAAATATAAATCCGACCCGAGTCTGTAAAGGTAGCGGCGATGAACAGGAATATGTCCAGGTGGAGCACTGTGCACTATTCATTATATCTATAAATGGCACCATTTCAAAACGACATGTGGCCCAATTATTGATATCAGATTGAAGAACACTCATTTTTTCTTCTAAAAGCCTTCAGACGAAAAGGAAAGAACGCAAACATGGAATCATAAGGAAGAAAGAATGAAGTCAAACCTGTCAGTTGGTGAGCCTTCACAGAGCAATTGTGTGTTTTGGCTACCTCAGCACTTCAGGTTAGTGAACTCTCGCTGACCCAGACACACACACACACACACACACACACACAAATAAGGCTGGACCCTTCAGGTTATTTATGAAACAGAGCAGCAATCTAGAACTTCTACAGCTTCTAGACATCGTCCTCGTCAGCCCCTGCAGCCTCTCCAAGACAAAAAGTTCAGTGAAATATTTATCCAACCTTAACAGAGCGTCGGCGGAAAAGAGAGAGGGAGAGAAAATGAGCGAGAGTAACGAGAGAGAGAACGATAAAGACAGACAGCGTCAAAAGCGATATTGGAGAAGACAAACAGAGACTGGTCACAGGGTCAGTGCGGGGTGAGCAGTAGAGCAAGGGCGCGAGGACACAAAGAGAACAAGAGAGAAAGAAAGAGAGAGGAAATGAGAAGGCTTTGGGATTTCCTGTCTACACCGTTTCTGCACAAGGTTAGTGGTCCCTGTTTCCACAGGACCCAGTGATCTTGTTCATTCTTTAATGGATTATTGAATTTTTTTTTTAAATAAATTTTATTTAACAAACAACATTCATGTGAATCCATTTAATGAGAAGTTTTTCATATCACCAACCACCAACTTTACAAATCAAAACTAACTAACTACATTTGACAAACAACTCCTCCCCCCACCAATCTCCAGTCCATGACTATGAAGTGTCCACTCAACTCTCTTGCAAAAATCCAGACCACAACCACTGAGACCATTTTTCATATGGTATCTTGAAAAAGAGGAAGCTTGCCTTAGTTAAACTCTTGACTTTCTTGGCTATCTGGAACTGTACTTATTGTGTGAGAATATATTTAAGGAGAGTCATTCCTGCTCTAGAAACTGAGGCTGGTGAGGATTTTTTGTAATTCTGTCATTCTAAAAGCCAGGACTGGGAATCATTTAGGAAGCCTGGACTTCTCACTCAAGAAGCCTGGACCTCTTACTCAAGAAGCTTGGACCTTTGAGTTGAGAATCCCAAAGGTCTAAAGTGGTCCTCCAATTCCTGCCTGTCCCATTGGTTTAGAAGTCTGGAGCCGGACCTGTGGGTGTATAAACCTGGGCCAGTCCTATGGCTCTAGAAACCAGGTGTTGGTCCCACAGCTCAGGAAGACAGGGACCCCAACTCAAGAGCCAGGGGTTTGTTGACAAGAGACCAGAGAAACATCGGTCAGTCCCCCTGACTAGAGAAACCCTGATCTGTTCCCCAGATTCTAAAATCCTGGGATAGCCTGGAACAGTCCGCTGAATCTGGGAACTTGGTAAAAAGCTGGGGATAGCCCAGTGTCTCTGGTAAATGTGAAATGTTTGTGAGGAAGGCAAAGTGGCTTCCGGACTTATTTCCATCCCCTCTGGCTGTGATTGACCCCACAGGATTTCCACCAGGTACCCCCTCCTTCCAATTTTTTTTAAAATTATGCTTTAATTTAATCTCAATTTTCAGCAATGACCCTAGTCTCTCTACCAAGTGCTAGAGATCTACAATGATATCCAGCCACAGCAAAAAAAAAATCCAACAATGCAGTATAGTACTACTTGGTTGCCATGCCTAACATAGGCATTCTGTCAGCAGATGGTTTCAGGGTCAGCCCTTACAACCTTTCTGCCAAATGTATTATCCACCTTTAAAAAGGTCCCCAGAAAAGGTCCGATTCGATAGAAAGGCTTCTAGTTACACAGGTAATAATGTATTGCTTGAAAAATAAAGGCCAAGCCCTCACTCATAGGTCTGAAAATAACCAAGGTGATAATACCTGACAAATGACCGTGCAAGGGAGGGGGATGGGAGGTGGACCAGAAGTCTCTTCATAATTCACAGTGCTGAGAACACGAGTCCCAGTGGTCTAGAGAAGACTGAACTGTTCTACACACTATATTTTTGCTGAAAGGTTTACTTTCACATACATCAAGTGTAAATATGGGCTGATAATCGGATCTTGTTCTAGCTTCACAGAAAGAAAAGCTTTGTCTTCTTTCTTTTGGAAAAGCCATATCCAATCTGCTCTGCAGCCACTCAAACGCTGATCAGACCTAATGATGCATAAGCTTTTCCTAATCAGGGCTTGGAACTGCAGCAGAAATGCAGTGCATCCATTTCCCCAAGCCAGACCTTGTCCTTTGCAGTATCAATACCTAAATCACTACTTCACACGATTTACTGTCCAATAAACCTGCGTCGGGTTGCAGGGAAGGAACCTTCAAAAGGGGGATCGTTTATCTGGATACCTGTCAGGCGTGCACACACACACACACACACACACACACACACACACACACACACACACACACACACACACACACACACGCACACGCACACACACACGCACACGGCTCTCGGAATTAAAGCCTAAGCCAGGTATTTGTACAAGGCTGCCTTGGTTAAATTATGCATAATGCCTGCAGCTTATTTAGGCGGCTATTTGGTTTACAGCTATTCAGAATGTGAATTTATAACCTGTTCAGCACAGCTCACGTCTGAGCATCTGCTAGATCACGTCGTACGTAGCCAAAGAATCGATGTAAAGGATGTGAACTCCAGTGTTACCGCTGGGTTCAGAAACCAATAACAATTGTTCAAAAAACAATGACAGCTTCCTAAAGTACCCAGTAGAGCCAATTACTGGCATAGGGACAAAGAGTGATGGATTTGTTCAATTCACACCAGGCAGCGGTCCATCTGAATCCCAAATCAACATCACACAATACAGAACGCTCATTACTAGTGTATGGAGGACGTAGGGACTCGTGAGGATGGTGCTGGGAGCGGGAATAACTGTCGGGGTACTGACAAGTGTTCACGGACGCAGGGTTGCTTAAAATATTAAGTGGCTTGCCGCTCAGCTGTGGTCGTCTATGTGAAGATCATATAAATGAAAATATTCCAAGCAATTATTCATCCATTCATTCCTGCCAGCACAGAGCCGATCCTGGGAACAGTAGTTACCAGGATGGAACGGCATTCCATTTCAAGGAACCCAAAAGTATTAGCACCACAATTCCGACAAGATGCACCTCGCTTCCCGCCGGAGAAAATCGGACAGAAGCTCAAAGCAAGCACGAGTCATTTGTCGTCGATATCCCACGACCCTCGCCGCCACGCTTACCGTAACATCCGCGATTCCAGGGGACAAAGCCATGCTATGGTTTCCATGGCAACACAGACAACCCCTCCCCTCCTCCTCCCGGCCCAAAAATATCTCACTTGTGGCTTTGCTATACAAAGCCTGCACTCGAAGCGAACCAGGGTCACATGACTTGTCTGCTTCTTGTAGAGGATTAGAGTGGGAAAGTCTTTGATTTGCAAATCTCAGTGTAAAGCTGGTTCTTCAGTAGAACCAAATCACAGGGACTGCTCGTGGAAATATAAATGATATAGCTGTAAATCACACACAGTACAACGTTAAGGAGCTTATGCTAGTCCGTGCCATCTTATAAGTCATCTTCTAAGTGCGAGTTGCCTTAAGGGGGGAGGAAAAAAAAAAAAAGAGTGTGGGATATTAAAGATATCTGGAACAACATTGTTTGAATAATCATCAGCCTTGTCTGGGTCAGAAGCAGAGAAAGGTCAGAACCACCATGAAATGAAAGCATGATAAATAATCTTTTTTTTTTTTAAGCAGAGCTTGTGTATCTGTTGGCCCCGCAACACAGACAAGCATCGGCGAGAGAGTCGAGCCTGGCTGAGCTCTTTGTGCCGAGAAGAATGAGGCAGTGGAAATGACCTCGGTGCTTGTTGGGGCCCCGGGGTCAGGAAGGTCAGCACAGCCTGGGTCAGCCCAACGTCTGATCCACAATCCCAACAAAGAGGCAGGATGTTCAGGAACAAAGGCCACTTCCTGCGGGAGAGGCTGGGAAAAAGCACGACCGAAAGAGAACCCCCCCCCCCCCAACCTCTCCCCCCCACCCGCTCCGACCCCACATGGCTGCTTCAGCTTGCTCAGAACCAAGAATCTAATTTCCTCTCAGCGTTCAGAGAGCCAGAGATACTTCGTTTTGTGTGCAAGATCTTCTTGCTTCTTCTCAGCAGTCTCGAATACTGCTCACTGCATGCACTCTCACGGAAAATGTTCAGAAATAACAAATAACAAAATTGTTAAGAGGACAGATGCTATACCAAGTGTATCTGATTGGAGGAACGAAAATCTCAGAGAGGAACCAAAATGATACCTTTCCAAAAAATTTTTTTAAGACTATCCATAAACGTAAACGAATTCTCCAGACAGTTCTATCCCTCATGTCTCCGTGCTCCCATCCTCACTCTTTTCATCCACATCATATTCTCTCACAGCCTTGAGACGTAGTATGAAGCTGAGCCTCAAAAGCCTTATACCTGCTGACAGACAACTGCTTAACTAAAGGATATAGCATTGTGTGTGTGTTTGTGTGTGTGTATGAAAAAGAGAGAGAGAGAGAGAGAGAGAGAGTGTGAGTCCATGCACCATAATTCTGTTCTGTTGAATTAAATTGAATAACTGTGCATCAGCTGAAGGTCTCCACTTTAACCTCAGCTCAGAGAGTCTGTCTCTTCAATAAGCTCTTACAGCAGCCACTGTGAGCTTTGGCACAAACACGTTTCTTCACATTAAAGAATGTTAAAGGATAAGGACCTCGGCTTGTTTTGTTCTTTTTTCTTCTTCTCCTGAGGACAAGTCGTTCAATAAAGGAAATTCCTCAACGGGGTGATCCTTTCACATAGCAGGTTAAAGAAACAGACAAATGACCAACACATTCCTTATACTCTATAAGCTAAAAAGGATTGTAAGGAATGATTATTTATCATGAAAAAATAAATAAAAAATAAGCATGGCTGATAGAATGGAAGCAAAAAAGAAAGCAACATCACTCTTTTCCTCGACAAAGGATCCGCTCCATGATCATAAATAAACACCATTTTTAGGACAAACCCCATGCCGATGTCCATTTTTTCCTTTTTTTTCTTGACTCGAAGCCTAAAATGTTATGTTGCTATGATTTCAGAACAGCTTTGGTTAACTGCTGTTAGTTATAATTATGATTTAAATTATATTATTTAATTATTAGACAAATTATAACTGTTTAAAACGGCACAGCTGCTCAGATCTCTTTCCAGAGAGTGATAGTAGCCTGTTGGGAGCTGATTTTATTCGACTGATGTTTGATTATAACACACTCTAATACACCTCTAATAGAAGACAAAATCCAAAAAACATACAAAGAACCAGAAGAGACACCTTTTTTTTTTTTGCTGTGACCCTGTGTATAGGTAGACTCCGACAGTTACCTGACCACTGTTCCTTATTCGATTTAATAAAAAGATCTATTTCCGTCCACCTGTTCTTTTCTTTCTTTGGTTTTCCTTCTTTAAAGCCTGATCAAGGTCCTTTCTCTCGTGCCTGGCTTGGACTCCCTACAGTTTTTCTTGGCACAGGGACATGGCAACACTGAAACCCTTTGTCTTTATAATACACAACATCGCACCACCTTTCCTTACAACGTTACCTTTTTTTCCCCTCTCCTGATTTTCCTCTTGGCCAGTTCTCACCCACCGGTCAGCTCTTCCCCATCACACGACAGATAATCTCCGAGAGGATGAAGGCTATTACGTGCTTCCTCCGAGACAGGTGAAGGTAGCAAACTGAATATTTCTAAACTGCCGCGTGGCAGAGGGATGAGCTCGCGGAAACGATGGCTGCGGCATCCATCATCAGGATCGGACAACAGCTAGAATCGCGATTTCCGGACGATAGATTTCCACCGTTCTGTCTATTATCCTGTAACTACAAGGTAGTTACAATAATAAAAAATTTTAATATCAGAAAAAGACGAGTGCGAAAGTATGTACACCCCTTAGGACACAGAGAAGAGAGCTTAGTGTGTTAACTGTAGGTTCACGAAACATCTGGGACAATTTCCCCGTCCTTCGTTCTGAACATGTGTGTTCTCTAATAACTGTTAACTGCACCCTTTATAACTTCCTGCAATCTCTCTGGGCAGCTTTAAGGACTTTTTTTTTAAATTCTGATAAATGAAGAAGCATTAAGCCAAGGCGTCTTATCAGAAAATCTCCCAAAAACCAAACTGCAACACAATTAAATACAATAAGATAAAGAGGAAAAGAAAAGACCCTTTGCTTTAAAACCAGCAGAGCAATACTAAATGGCCTTGATGCAAAAAAAAGAAAAAAAAAAACCCAAAACATTAAGCTCCTTGCAGCTCCATTAAAAACGAGTGTGACTGCCCGCTTTATTTTCGACTTACAGGAGCATAGCTGGGAGTCAGCAGAGCATGGCATGGCTTTGCTGGGTCTGACCGTGTCATGGTGAACTTCAGAATAAAAAATAAAAAATAAAAAAAATAAAAAAATTCTGAGTGGAAGTCATTAAAAGTATATGAAAGGCTTTAAAAATGAAAGAAAAAACACCCATTCAAACGCTTATTACATGTGAGAGAAAACACGAAAGCCAAAAGTAAAGAAGCTTTTCAATAGCCACTTAATGGCCAAGGACTTAAAGCTATTGGAACTTCCTCCCTCTCCGTTTAGAGTCCATAATCAGGAAGTCCAAACATAACTCCCACTCGGTTCTTCTGTTAAAATAAGCACTAATTCAATTTCTCCTCTGAGGGACTGAACCAAGGACAAACATCACGTTATTGATGAAGTGCCATAGCTGAAAGGTCTGTCCTTGCCTTTCTCAGAGACAGAAGCGTAAACTATAAAACTGAGGCTTGGGGGGGCGGGGGGATAAAACATGAAAAAAAAAAAGGAATTCAAGATTTAAAAGATCTAGGAATTTAACTAAAGATGAGACTCGGGTTTTGTGTGAATAGTTTGAAGATGCATCCGATTCTGGATATATAAAAGACAACTACATTTTTTTATTCAGATAAAGAGATGCAGAACTCACCACGGGGTCCCGTATATCCTGAAGCCTTTGATCGTGATCTCGGAGTCCTGCAGGTAGATGCAGTTCGTGAGCAGAGACTGAACGTTATCAAAGTCCTCAGGCCGCAGCTTGGACACCGAGGGGAAGCGGTAGTAGTCCTGCTTGACCAGGTCGGCCATGAAGTCCTTGTCGAACGTCAGCTCGTGGTTCCCGGCGATGACCACCTTGTACTCGTAGGGCAGACTTCCTGCGGGTGGAGACGAGAGGCCATTGAAAACCGAGTCAAACCACACGCGATTCCCTGCGTTTCTGCGGTTTATAGACAGGACGTGAAAGGCAGAACTGGGAATTTAGACTCGGATGGAGTCTCAAATCCAGGCACGGAAAAATGAGACGGGTTTAAATAAGGAGGGAAGAGTAGGTTAAATAAGCAGCAGTGTGAACTGCAGAGAGAGACGGGACACAGGAGTAAGGGTTAGGAAAGCAGACTGAATGTCGGGATCAGAACAGAAAGAAAGAAGGAAAGAAAGAAAGATTTTGTAAAATAGAGTAAAATAGAAAAGAAAGCCAAAAAGGTTAGGAGTTCAAGGACACAGAACAAACACAGAAAAAGGGGAAATAATAGGCAAAAATGGAACATGGGAAAAAAAGGAAAAGAAAGAAAAGGGGAAGAAAAAAGGGAAATGCAAAAGAATGCAAAAAAGAGAAAGATATTTTGAAGAGAAAAGAAAAAGAAAAAAAAAGACAAGGTAACAAAAAAAAAAAAAGAACACCAAAAAACTGAAAAAATAAAAAGGAAAATGAACGGGAAAAAAAAGAAAATGAAAAAGGGGAAGAGAAAAACAAAAAGGGATAAACAAAAGAATGCAAATGAACAAGAATGACAAAAAGCACTTTCTTCCCAAGTGTTAAAGGAAATCAGAAAAGTAAAAAATAAACAATGTTGAGGAAAAAAAAATTAATAGTAAGCAAAAAAGGGCGGAAAGTAAAAAAAATAAATAAATAAAAATAAATGGAAAAATAAAATAAATAAATAAATTAAAACAGCAAGAGAATCAAAAGTATAAAAGAGCTGTGAAAAGCAGAAAAATTAATAATTATTTTTAAAAAATAAAAAAGTAAAGAAGCATGAGAAGAAAAGAAGAAAAGAAAAGGAGGCAAGACGGGAAAGCAGAGAGAGAGAGAGAGAGACGAGGGAGACGAGAGACAGAGAGAGAGAGAGACGAGGGAGACGAGAGACAGAGAGAGAGAGAGAGAAAGAGACGAGGGAGACGAGAGACAGAGAGAGACAGAGAGAGACAGAGAGAGACAGAGAGAGACAGAGAGAGAGAGAGACGAGGGAGACGAGAGACAGAGAGAGAGAGAGAGACGAGGGAGGCGAGAGAGAGAGAGACAAGGGAGACGAGAGACAGAGAGAGAGAGAGAGAGAGAGATGAGAGACAGAGAGAGAGAGAGAGACGAGGGAGACGAGGGAGACGAGAGAGAGAGAGACGAGGGAGACGAGAGAGAGAGAGACGAGAGAGAGTGAGACAGAGAGAGAGAGAGAGAGAGAGAGAGACGAGGGAGACGAGAGACAGAGAGAGATGAGTGAGAGAGAGAGAGAGAGAGAGAGAGAGAGACGAGAGACAGAGAGAGATGAGAGAGAGAGAGAGAGAGACGAGGGAGACGAGAGACAGAGAGAGATGAGAGAGAGAGATGAGAGAGAGAGAGAGAGAGAGAGAGAGAGAGAGAGCGATGAGAAGAAAGCGAGTCGTTCCAGCAGCAGTGTGTAGAGTCACTGAGGGTCTGGTACAAGTTAAATATGGCATTTTAATTAGAAGAGCAAAGCGGCCATATGGCAGGCAGGTAGTGAGGACGCTACATGAATTGTGAAATCGACGTGTGGGTTTGTAAACGCTGACGCGGCAAAATCCTCCGAGCCGAGCCGCGGGAGACGGGAGAACACGGGAGTTTCCATTCACAACTCTCATACGGTACAGATGTATAGAGGATGTGAACACAGGGGAACCAGGAAGGCTCCGGTGCTCAGGGTTCAGGTTACGGCGTGGCTCGGTGCTCAGTGCTCGCACGGGTGAACTGCATGAGCAACGTTTTCTCGTGTTCTCTCTAGTGTTCTTCTTCCTCCTGATATTTTCGGCGCACGCTCTGTTCCGATCTCATCCTGATATACGCCGAAATTTAGCACCGTTAGTTCATTAAGCTAACATCACACAGCATCACGTGGTATCAGATGTTAGCATCAGGGAGTAAACGAGGGTGCCATCGACCCGACACCAGAGAGGTATCGATTGAGCCTCGAGGCGAGTGATGATCGTATCAGGAAACGCCGGTGGAAACTCTTCCTCCAGGATTCTGTGGAGTTTTCTGGTGATTTTTTTTGTTTTTGGAAAACTAAAAACTACTTGAATTGATTAAATAAGTAGAGGATTGTTCTTTTAAAACTCCTGCTGGTGAACACACACACACACACACACACTAAAGTTTGACTTGAAGCGGGTTTGGGCTAAATGAGTGTGGTGCTGATGATGTCACACTCGAAGAGTCTCAGGAAAATCAGTCGGAAATCGACAGGAATGTAAGATAATAATAATACTAATAATAATAAGGCAAGCTCTTCCGTATAGATCACAGTTTGCATGGTTTTATGTTAAATTCCACAATCTGCAGCTTTAAGGTGTGTGTGTGCTGTATTAGTGTGTGTGTGCGCTGTATTAGTGTGTGTGTGCCCTGTATCACAGTGTGTGCGCGCTGTATCACTGCATCTGTGTATCAGTGTGTATATATGTCTATGTATATATATATACACATATATATTGTATCTATGTGTGTGCATGTATATATCAGCGTGTGTGTGTGTGTATTGTATCAGTGTGTGTGTGTGTGTGTATTGTATCAGTGTGTGTGTGTGTGTGTATGTATTGTATCAGTGTGTGTGTGTGTATTGTATCAGTGTGTGTGTGTGTGTATTGTGGTGTGTGTATGTATTGTATCAGTGTGTGTGTTGTATCGTGGTGTGTGTGTGTGTGTATGTGTATGTATTGTATCAGTGTGTGTGTGTGTGTATTGTGGTGTGTGTATGTATTGTATCAGTGTGTGTGTTGTATCGTGGTGTGTGTGTGTGTGTATGTGTATGTATTGTATCAGTGTGTGTGTGTTGTATTGTGGTGTGTGTATGTATTGTATCAGTGTGTGTGTGTTGTATCGTGGTGTGTGTGTGTGTCTGTGTGTGTGTGTGTGTGTGTGTACGTATTGTATCAGTATGTGTGTGTATATGTATTGTATCAGTGTGTGTGTGTGTATGTATTGTATCAGTGTGTGTGTGTGTGTGTGTGTGTATGTGTACGTATTGTATCAGTATGTGTGTGTATATGTATTGTATCAGTGTGTGTGTGTGTATTGTATCAGTGTGTGTGTGTGTATTGTATCAGTGTGTGTGTGTGTATTGTATCAGTGTGTGTGTGTGTATTGTATCAGTGTGTGTGTGTGTGTGTGTATTGTATCAGTGTGTGTGTGTGTGTATTGTATCAGTGTGTGTGTGTGTGTGTGTGTGTGTGTGTGTATGTGTACGTATTGTATCAGTATGTGTGTGTATATGTATTGTATCAGTGTGTGTGTGTGTGTGTGTGTGTGTATGTATTGTATCAGTGTGTGTGTGTGTATGTATTGTATCAGTGTGTGTGTGTGTGTGTGTATGTGTACGTATTGTATCAGTATGTGTGTGTATATGTATTGTATCAGTGTGTGTGTGTATGTGTACGTATTGTATCAGTATGTGTGTGTATATGTATTGTATCAGTGTGTGTGTGTGTGTATGTGTATGTATTGTATCAGTGTGTGTGTGTGTGTATGTATTGTATCAGTGTGTGTGTGTGTGTACGTATTGTATCAGTGTGTGTGTGTGTGTACGTATTGTATCAGTGTGTGTGTGTGTGTGTGTACGTATTGTATCAGTATGTGTGTGTATATGTATTGTATCAGTGTGTGTGTGTGTGTATGTGTACGTATTGTATCAGTATGTGTGTGTATGTGTATGTATTGTATCAGTGTGTGTGTGTGTGTGTGTGTGTATGTGTACGTATTGTATCAGTATGTGTGTGTATATGTATTGTATCAGTGTGTGTGTGTGTGTATGTGTACGTATTGTATCAGTGTGTGTGTGTTGTATCGTGGTGTGTGTGTGTATGTGTATGTATTGTATCAGTGTGTGTGTGTGTGTGTATGTATTGTATCAGTGTGTGTGTGTGTGTATGTATTGTATCAGTGTGTGTGTGTGTGTGTATGTATTGTATCAGTGTGTGTGTGTGTGTGTGTATGTATTGTATCAGTGTGTGTGTGTGTATGTGTATGTATTGTATCAGTGTGTGTGTGTGTGTGTATGTGTATGTATTGTATCAGTGTGTGTATGTATTGTATCAGTGTGTGTGTGTGTGTGTGTATGTATTGTATCAGTGTGTGTGTGTGTGTGTGTGTATGTATTGTATCAGTGTGTGTGTGTGTGTGTGTGTATGTATTGTATCAGTGTGTGTGTGTGTTGTATTGTGGTGTGTGTATGTATTGTATCAGTGTGTGTGTGTTGTATCGTGGTGTGTGTGTGTGTGTGTGTATGTATTGTATCAGTGTGTGTGTGTATGTGTATGTATGTATTGTATCAGTGTGTGTGTGTTGTATCGTGGTGTGTGTGTGTGTATGTATTGTATCAGTGTGTGTGTATGTGTATGTATGTATTGTATCAGTGTGTGTGTGTTGTATCGTGGTGTGTGTGTGTGTATTGTATCAGTGTGTGTGTGTTGTATTGTGGTGTGTGTATGTATTGTATCAGTGTGTGTGTGTGTATGTGTATGTGTATGTATTGTATCAGTGTGTGTGTGTTGTATCGTGGTGTGTGTGTGTGTGTGTGTGTATGTATTGTATCAGTGTGTGTGTGTGTGTGTGTATGTATTGTATCAGTGTGTGTGTGTTGTATCGTGGTGTGTGTGTGTGTGTATGTGTATGTATTGTATCAGTGTGTGTGTGTTGTATCATGGTGTGTGTGTGTAGCTCAGTGAACAGCAGTAGAGGTCAGCAGGTCCTCACCTAACCAGTCGTTAAATTTCTTCACCTCAGACGGGAGGCCGAGTTCAGTGAAGTCCCCGGTGTGGAGCAGCACGTCGCCGTACGGCATCTGGATCCCATCTGTCCTCGAGTGTGTGTCCGAGACGCAGACGAAGCGTGTGTGACCTGCTGGTTTAGGGGCATCGTACGGAATGGGTTCCACCCTGCAGCAGAAACAGAGAGTGAATCTCACTACCACCTCATCTTCATCATCATCATCATCATCATCATCAATCTAATACATTTCCTTACAACAATAAATCACAGAGCCTTAAATTACAGTGTACAGGATTATCACAGTGTTTAGTCAGACTCGCACTTCCTTTATCCATGCACAGTGACAGACAGACAGACAGACAGACAGACAGACAGACAGACAGACAGACAGACAGACAGATCATACAGTTGTTGATTTCAGCTCATAATTGTGAAGTAATTATTTCAGGTTTCTACGCGGCTGCATGGTGACCCGCACCCTCCCCAGGACAGTTCACATAAAATCGCTCGCCATCGTCCGTCGATCTGGACACCTGGAGGACGGAGAGGTTTCTGCTCAGACCTGCTCCCTGCTGCATCCTGCTTTTCAGCGAAGTACGTGAAGAACGGCACCAGTATACGCTCACGTGCGGATTCGAACCTCAACCACCGAAACCTGCAGCTTTTTACCGACACAAAGACTCTGACTCTAGCTGTGAGGGACACGTGCAGTATAACGTGATGTGCTTTCAGGAATGTTCACGGTGAAGGAATCTTAGAAGAAGACCTGCCTCTGAGCTGAAACACACAAACACCACAAAAAGCACTGGGCTTCCTGGACTGTGTGAAAGTGCTTTTTTTCTCCTTTCAACACATGAATGGACTTTTTATTTTTTTTAAAGTAGTAAAGGAGAGGTAGTGCGGGAAAAGCGAACAGGAAATGGCCGACATCACGGCAAAGGAAACTCGGGAAGACTCGGCCACTCGATCCCAATAAAGCAACACGGAAAATCTGTGACGAACAAAACCACCGCTACGACTCTTCACAATCTCTTTCACCTGTCAATCACAGTGACACTAGCCAATCGGATGCACCTGTGAGCTCAAGTATGCGAAAGATGGCAGACAGCAATTCCCTCACGTCCATACAGCGACCTGCAGCGCCTGCTTCTTTAACGGGAGCCGCCCACTTCTGGTGACATGAGTGACCGTGACATAGATGTGAGCATGTCCACTTCATGAGAACTTCAGAGCTTGGGCGATCCGCAGCAAAGATCACTCCTTAATCTCCTACGACACGACGCAGATACCTGCTGCTATTACTATGGCAACCAGGACTAGGACTTACCGACTTTACGGTACGTCGATGAGCGTCCAGCTTCAGCCATCGTCCTGGTCAGTTGCTAGCTGTTGTAGGATAGGGGAGATGTGGCTGATGGGTGGGGATTCATCAGGTGATCAACACCATCAAGCTGTTGTAACTGGTGCTGCCACCAAGCAGCTCCTGACCCTTCAATCACGCACCTTCTTTTTAAAAGTGTTTGCTTTAAGATCAGATTTAAAAGCTTCTTCAATATCACAGCGATTATATATATTATATATATATTATATTATATTATATTATATTATATTATATTATATTATATATTATATTATATTATATTATATTATATTATATTATATTATATTATATTATATTATATTATATTATATATATATATATATATATATATATATATATATTTAATGTGCCGCAGCATTTATTCCATTCATGTTAACAGGAATTTAAAATATTTTTAATCCCCCCCCCAAATAAGTTCAAAAGAACAAAACACATCAATTATTATTATTATTATTATTATTATTATTATTATTATTATTATTATTATAGCGAAATACATCGAGGCTTACGTTTCATAGCACTATCATGTGGAATCAGTGGAAATTTTTTTTTGGTCCCTAAAAAATAAACAGGTTAAAAAAAATAAATAAATAAATAAAAAATTGTTAGAAACAATGCTCTCTGTGTCGTGTCTTCATTCCATGTAATATTACTCTCCAGGAGACGCCTGTGGAGGACTTTGATCGAAGAGTTTCTGAGGTCCACACACACACACACGCAAACAAAGCAGACTCTATTAACGAATGAAAACAGGGAAAACAGGATATTCACACGAGTCAGTGGGCCTGGAGGAAACCGGCTCCGTTTTATTTCTGTAGCGCTTCTCTCCGTATCGGCCAAAAGCATCGAGCGACCGACCAGAAAAAGAAGAAGAAGAGAACATGAAGACGATTCACCAGAGACGAAAAACAAGCACAGATATGTATTTAAAACAAAACAAAAACACCACTCACACACACACTCACACACACACACACGAGTATCCATACAACCGAGAGACAAAACAGCATCAAGACACGACGCCAAATCCAATTATCATCACTAATAGTCCAAAATTAGGGCAAAGTAGTGGAGTAAAAAGTCTAACAGCCCTGCTGGGATCGATTAATGCACCAGAGGCTTTGAAAAACACCAAAAAAAACAAAAACAGAGGGGACAAAAGAAAAGTCTGAATGTGGCTCGTGGTCTATTTTGAAAGATTTTGAGATCACAAATCCATCTCTGCACTTTTCTACGGAACGTTCATCAAGCCAGAAACGACGTAATAATCATATAGTCTGTAGTCGAGTAATTCATACACGTTTACAGTCAATGCATTTTCCCTCCATCTTGCTGCATGAGGTGCACAGAGGGGGGAAAATAAATAATTAAATAAATAATTAAATAAATAATTAAATAAATAAATAATTAAATAAATAATTAAATAAATAAATAAATAAATAAATCCGAATGAATTGCATCCATTGCTGGGCAAGCTGCTATATATAAAACACTCGCTCTGAACAAAACTCAGAAAAATAGGGGTGCACCAAAAAATAAATAAATAAATAAATCGGGGGGCTTCAGTGCAGTAGCGTTCATATTCAGATACACTAAAGCCACGATAGGAGACGTATCCCGATACTACAGGACGATAACGAAACATAAAACATTACGAACGTTATTACCATGGCAACCAGAAGTAGTATTTTGTGCGTTTATGCTAAAAATTCCAAGGAGAAGAAGATGTGCACTTAAAGAAGTGAACGAGTGTGGAATTTCGGATGCTTCGTGACCTCAACATGTGCAGCTTTGCTTAGGTAGGGGGGACGAGGGGCGGGGCTACCTGGCACTGACACGGGACGGGGAAGGGGGGAAGAAAAAAAAAATCAAGATGGCCGATGACACTCCGGTGCACGGAACGTCTTAGAAATATCTTTAAAAATTTCAAGAATTTGAGCGGTGTCACGTTATACGTCATTCACCCGTCGTCCGGGAAACGGCTTAAATTTCTTTAGTGTTGTCTGTTTGAGGCGATACGACCCTTCTAACCTTCATACACCAGACACTAGAGTGCACGGTGTTTAGTGTGTAGTACGTCAATTGGGACGCAGCTCTTGAAGACTTCTTCAAAATGAATCGTCCGTGAAAAAGAATCGTCCATCTTTTTGTTTTGTTTCCCCCCCCCAACCACATGCCTCATTGAGTCATCTTTCTGCCTCGGAAAATTATCCATCGTCATGGCGATCGGGATCAGGAAATAACGACCGCTCGAAGAATCGAGTATCGGATACGTCCTAGGTACGAACGACGCGGCTTTATCTGCGTACTCTCTGTATACTGGAGCCAATTAGAAGGAGGGGAAAAAAAGAGAGAGCCGTCAATCAAAAGTGCACAATAAACCCTAATCACGCGATGGCGCTCGCTGATTAAATGCCCGCTGCCGTGACGGACGTTCATTAAAGCCGCACATTACATGTGAGAAAAAATGGTGAGGGATAAACAAATTCAAACTCAAGTGTCTTTAACACGGAAAGAAATCTACACTTACTGACACTCCCAGAATCCTGAATGAGTTTCTGTTCACTACACATGCGCACTACATAGGGGAGGACATGCTACTGCTACGTAGTGCTGACCGCTTGAGATTACAAAATACACAAATGTTTATAAAGACTTATGAGACACATTTACTTCTCGTAATCAGAGAGGTTTGCTCTGATCCAGACGGTCAGTAGAGCATCGTCAGCAGTCGATAGGCTCGGGCGCAGAAAAAGCCGAGCTCTGCCCCTCGGGTCAAAGAGGCATTGTTAAACGGCTAATCAACTGAACTAACCTTTGACCCCTCTCCTGGTTAATAAGTACAGGAACATGATGGCAGCCTGTGTGCGAAGCCACATGTCCGGATGTCTTCATCAGCGTTAACCTCGCAGCCTGACATCACACACGGAGCTCACGACACTCAGACTTTTACAAAGTGCTCAGGATATTTTTATTTCATGTGTGTGTGTGTGTGTGTGTGTGTGTGTGTGTCTGTGTTAAAAGATTTTTTAAAGACTGCAAGCGGCGCACAAGACGTGGCGAGGTTCTACGACTCGCCTGGTAATTTTATTCGCTATGCATTATTCAAGAACGTCCATGTGCCAGTTTTCGGTTTCCAAAATCCCCAGCCGTTCTCCTTATTTAAGATTCTATCGATGTGAAATACAAATAAGTAATAATTCCACTTCTCTCAATGTGTCCTCGGTGGACGGCTTTATAATTGGTAAGAAGGCTTAGACGATTATCCTTATGCTGCTTCCTAAAACAGGACAGTGTGGGGAGAAAACAACAACAACAACAACAACGTGGCCAAATATCCTAACTTGAAATCAGGATTTTGCGAACGCAGAAACGGAAACAAACTCGAGCAAACTCTGTGATGTGACGTCTACGGATTCACGCAACCAGCCAAAGCCTTCGTCTTTTCCTTTTAACAAAACAAAAAATGCAGTGCTCTGGGCCGCAACAATCAATCCAAATAAATAAATAAATAGATAAATCTCTGAAATCCTGGAGAGACTGAATAACACCGGAGCAGTGAAGCTATCTGAACACGTTCACGCTGACAATACCGTCCTTGTTTTTAAATACGGTATAAGAAATAAAACACTTGAACACGGTGAACTTCAGGATGGTGGCCTTGCTGCTGATTATTTTCCAATCCAACGTTCTTTTAATCCTCTTCTTCCACCGCAGCCCTCCACCAGTGACCGGTCTGTTCTATTCGTTAACAAACAAGGTTATTTTGTTTTATTATTCGAAAATCCATTTTTATCCCATTGTGTTATCACTTATGATATCAAGAAGACCAAAAGAAGGGGGAAAAAATCGTAGCTTGTCACGTTCCAATCATTTCTTGAGTCAGAGAACAAAGAAGAAAACGAAAAGAAAAAAAAAAAAGAGTGCTGAAACTGGAGACTCCTTCCATGAATTCTAAATAACCGGCTTTACACTTCTTATTTCCTTCCTGTTTCTGTGCAACCTGTGACTAACAGCTGGAAAGTGAATCAACACCTTCTGACCGATCAGAGTGGACATTTCTCCAGCGCTGCAGTATTTGGTGAATATTTAAAATTAATATTATTGTGTTCGTTGTTGAGAAAACCTGTTTGAGTGGCATTTGTGTGGTTTTTACACCCGACTCAGAAGTTATTCAACATTCAACACCGCACTTCATTAAAAAGACAGCTACAGATATTTTTGGCTCACCTTTTTTCTAATGTTCCACATATTTACTTGGTATGAAAATAATAAAATAAAAAAAAAATAAAAAAAAAAACTCTTAAATATTTAAGCCCCCCCCACCCCCAAAAAAAACCCATTAACAGCCCCTCCCCCACATTCCCATTTACATTTACAACAATACCACGCCCTCAGGCCACCTGGAGCAGCACACGTCCTAAATAGCTGCCAGATGTCCGCCGCTAGAGCGCTGATCAATCGGATCGATCAGGTCAATGAGACAAGCGTGAAGCGACCGCGAGGCCAGAAACAGGAAGTGACATTCACTCACATGTGCACATGAGGAGGCTGGAAGCGGCTCTGGTTGATGTTGTAGTGTGTGAAGGCCTGCGTTGGGTTCGAGCTGTACTCGTCTACCGTGATGGTCACCTTCGAGTGGGAGGAGCCTCGGCGCGCCATTACGCCGCTTCCTGGGGTCATGGGCAGGTCAGCGGGGGGCAACAGGATCAACGCGCCACGCAGCGGGCATCACTCAACGCCCGCCGCCCAAAATCCGCAACTGAGAGAGAGGGTGAGAGAGGATGATCAGAGATGGAGGGGGCAAATCATCAACAACCCTTGCTAATAAAATCCAGCAAACAAATGCATTTGAAAACAAGAGTATTTTTTGATCACTTCCTTTTCCATAAAAACAAACAAAAAAATAATCCATTACTAAATGTTGTGTTCTCTCTGCGTCCCCTGGTTTCCTCCTGCTCCCAAAAACATACTAGAGGGTTGAATCTGTGCCTTGAGATTCCCTCTAATCGTGTGAGAGAGCGCATGATCATCTACGTGAACAATGCCGTACACACTCAGCGTTCCAGGGACAGGCTTTGGATCCGCCGTGGCACTGACCGGGGTAATTAGTGTGGTCTATTGAAGCCTATTTTTACCCTAAATGCCATGCATTATAACACAAACACACGCACACACACACGTTATGTGCAACATCAAAACAAAAATTGTTTATAAAAAAAAAAGAAGAAGAAAAGTCACCCCCCCACCCCCCAAACATACACACACATACATACATACACACACATGCATACATACACATACATACATACACACACATGCATACATACACACACATGCATACATACACACATACACATACATACACACACACACACACACACACACACACACACACACATACAAGATGAGGATTTAGCATTTAACACAGAAGGGAAATATTTTTACCCACGTCGTGGCATTTGTTCCTGAAGATAAAAACAATGCATAAGCTTCCTGAACAGCAGACTGGTGGTCCTTAAGGTCTAATTATACACCTTAAAAGAAAACTCCACCCGGAAAAACACGTTAAATACGTTCAGGCTGAAATATCTGGAGTGTTTTAAACGATTACGGTGCTAACTAGATGGCTGGTAATGCTTTTTTAAAGATTGATTTTTTTTCACAGGTTCCTTCAAGCTGGATTTATTTTCACTATATTCACTTTTCCATGTAGAGGATGAATACAAGTACAAAAAAAAACCGTGTTTGCTTTTTATCCCAACGGTGAGCGAATGGTACGGTTTAGTTCTCTTAGGTTTATAAGGTAAATATTGATAATGATGATGTGCAAACATGTCACGGACACATACAGACACTTAACGCATGCGCGCACACACACACACACACACACACACATACACACACACACAGCTTATATCACTCATTTATTAGTAATTGTTCCATTCAAATATATACATATAAAATACACCTTAAACCTGTTTTCTCTCACAGCTTCTGCACACTATAAGGATAAATCCGCCCTGAACACCCTGCATGCTGACCTAATATCTATTCTACATCAATACACGATCATCAACAACGTCCAGAACGTACTTAATACTTCAACTCAGACTATATATTTTCATCATAACAATTCCCTGCACTGTTATTCGACTCCTGAGGACACTAACGAATGTGTGATTTAGCCTTAATTTCATTTCTATGTATAGAAAGCGATTCCTTAGCTTTCTCTAACTTCTAGCCTGAATCCTGCACACCTCTACACGATGTTCTACCATTCCGAGTCCAACATGTACATTATTCTGTGGTGGATTTTTTTATTCATATGAGTTTTAATTAGGACCAAAAAAAAAAAAAAGAAAAAAACATCTATTGTTTATCATTTTTTCCCCACCTACTGAACATAGTTTGTAACTGATATAAGCGTAAAACAACTAAGCAATAATAATAAAATATATATATATATCATTTCAACCAGCTAGAATCACTAAAATCTCACCATAATATTTAGTATTTTAAGGTTTAACTTTTAAGGACCAATTTTTTTGTATCTTTAGTTAGCTTTCAGAGGAACACAGATACACGACATGTTAAAGACATACCCTACACGTACAAAAGATTTCAGTTACAAGGAAAATGTAGGCTTTTTTAATGTTTTATATATTTATTTATATCTATATTTATAAATATATCTGTACAGTGTATAATGAATCCCAATTACAGAGACAGCGCTCCAGTAAACCCATACAGCCCTAGTTGACCTAATTTAGCTTCCAGGTCATTCGTTCTGAAGGAAATCGTCCACACAGGCGATTAGCCACAAGGCCGAGAACCCAACCTTTCCGCCCCAAACTTGAACTTTGACCCCGGTGACCACTGCACAGGGATCATTTGAGCAGAATAAACAGAGGGGAAAAAAAAGATCGATTTATTTGAAGCCGGACGGAGGTAAAACTCGAAGCCCCGGACTCCATAATTATGAAGCGCGACTGTGAGTCTGGCCTCCGAAGACCTCGGTGAAGGAACAGAAAAAGCTGCCCTCGAAGGTGCACCAAGGTCGCAAAATATGTCAACATGGTCAGAAACGAAAGCAAAGACACATCTTAAATCCAACATTAGACGAAGGTTTGCCTACGTTTCGGCTCGAGGGGAAGAGAAGCAAAAAATCAGCCAATGAGCTCCATGGCGCTATTAAAGCTATTAAATGATTCCCGCTCTTTCCTCATTCGGTATTTTATGTAAAGAAGCACGAGCGATGCTGAATGCACGAATACACGCGCGCGATCAACTGGAAAGGTTTCCTACAAAACCGACAAACAAACAAAAAAAGAGGAAAAGAAAAACGACAGAAAAGCTCAGTGATCTTTTCTTCCTGGAGCATGACGAGCAGAGCAGCCACCTCTAACCCGCCGCTTTGTGCCTCCGCTTTCTTTTCTTTTTCCCCCCCCACACACACACACACACGAAACCGTTCGAGTATTACCTTTTTCCCCCGTCAGCTCCAAACGCGCGAGGCTCGTCCGCTAAAGTGTCCGAGACGGCTGTAATCGGATAATCGGAGATTTGGGAGCCGTGCAGAGGTGGAGGTCGAGGCGAGCAGGGCAGAACCTTCGACCCCGAGGCTCCTCCGGCTGAAATGCGACAGACAGACGAGGAAGGAGGGAGACGGAGCAGGAGCCTGGGTTATGGAAGGCCTAAAGGGCCAAAAGAGCACAGGAGCTGTGTCCAACCCGGTTGATTTTCATACACTGCTAAACCATGCCATTAACCGAGGAGTTGAACCAGTGTGGATGGCCAAAAGGGACAATACTTTCAGAAACACAAATGTTTGTTGTAAAGTTCGGCTGAAACGAACGGTGAAGATTAGGAAATCTCTACGCTGCCATGCATGAATATATATATATATATATATATATATATATATATATATATATATATATATATATATATTCTTAAGTGAAAATCTAAGGTTACTAAAAAAAAAAATTGCATTGTGACATTATTACAATTGCATGTTATGGGGGGAAAATAAATCCCATTATCGAAAATGATGTTAGAAATTACATTAGATATCATCAATATGAGGAAAAAGTCAGGTTATTGCATGAAAAATATTGCTTTATTGTGAGAAAAACATCTTGTTATTACGAGCAAATCATCTTGTTATTACGAGACAAACCATGATTGTGATGTTATGCTCATAAAACCGTAATAACATGATCTTTCCTTCAATATTTTCCACATACCATATTATTTTCATGTAATAATGTGACGTTATTCTAATTTACAACGAGCCATCTCAGCACAGAGCTTCTGCAGAAGACTTCCTCTGTAAGATCTATCGCAAAAAAATATATAGCTGCAACGTAAACACTACAAAATGTCTCATATGTACACGTCATCATGATTAGGACAAGAGAACGCCTCTTAATGGATTTCATAGAGCTAGAAATGTGGACAAGGGGAATCATGAATGGATTCAAATCTGTTGCTATTCATGATACAGTGCTGTCTTCTGTGAAGAGATGTTGGTCTGATTTATGACGATTTATGGAAGGAGTCTCCAGTGTCGGTGCTGTCTTGTTTTCTGTCATTATTCTTCAGGACAGAGAACATTTCATTCTCTGGTTTCTCGCCAACATGACTAGTGTTTTATGGACGTAGTAGTTAGTTTTATTTTAGTAGTTTTATGGACATCCTACAATATTAAATGTAACTTGAAATAGATATAAGAACTGAGGGCAAGAAGCCTTTATTATGGCCACACACACACTACAGCACAGTGGAGTGCTTTTCTTCATATATCCCAGCTGAGGGGGTTGGGGTCAGAGCACCCCTGGAGCGGAGAGGGGTAAATTGCTCAATTGCCCAACAGTGGAGCCTGGTGGTGCTGGGGCTTGAACCCCAACTTTCTGATCAACAACCCAGAACCTTAACCACTTTAGCCACCACTGCTCCAAACTGTTAAATAAATAAAAATACGATTGTTTAATATAAACAGGTGTTTGGTACTATGCAGTATGTGCAGTATGGGGCAGTAGTGGTTCAAGTGGTTAAGGCTCTGGGTTGGGAAGGACAGGGGTTCAAGCCCCAGCACTGCCAGGCTCCACTGTTGGGCAATTGAGCAAGACCCCTAACCCTCTCTGCTCCAGGGAGCACTGTATCATAACTGCCCTTGCACAACATCCACAGCTGGGATATAATGTACTGTGCTGTAATGTATGTGTGGTGATAATAAAGGCTTCTTGCCCTCAGTTCTTCTTCTTCTTCTTCTTGGCTTGTTATGTAATAAATATTTCACACTTTATTGTAAATTATAAAAATACATTTCATAACTTGTCTTTTAGAAACGTCTCATTATAGCGTTTATACGTTTAACCTCTGCTCATTTGTGCAGGAAATTTGTTGTACGTTCAGAGGACTGTTTGTGTGTGGGTGTGTGTGTGGGGGGGGGGTGTCCAACACTTCTGACACCTATGGCCTTCTATACTTCCATATTGGCAGAGAAGGATAAGGAGGGGGAGCCCGAGAGAGCAGTAGTGTAATGAGTGTGCACTACCACTGGGGTCAGAGAGCACAACAGTAGCACTGATAATACGTCAAGGTGGAGGAAGTACAACCATCTGCACTTCTGATAAACTGGTACCATATAAAGAATAGCGATTAATTCGAGAGAGAGAGGGAGAGATAGAAAGAGAGAGAGAGAAAACACACACAGATTTGAAACCTTAAGTGAAGTCACCAAGGCCTGTATCTGACCGTTTGTGATTGCGTTCCCTGATTATTTCAGGTCAGTTTTGGTGAGATTGAAATAATGATATTCATCTTGTGTTATTTTCATAACCAAATTAAGGATCAGGCCACCAAAAATGGATTCAATTGGGTGTTAATGACTGAGAACAGTCAGAAAAGCTGGACTTATATCATCTCTTTATAAAAGAGCACACCGACACACACAGACACACACACACAATTGAGTCAAGCGCTCATTTACTTCTTTCCGCAGGGACTTGTCATTGTTGATGTGCGACATAGGTGTGTGTGTGTGTGTGTGTGTGTGAGAGAGAGAGAGAGAGAGAGAGAGAGAAGGGGAGAGAAAGATGGCAGAGCTATTCTTTGATGAACACAGGGTGATGGAGGCAGGGAAGACACACTGACAGAAGGTTTCACTTCCATGGCAACCAGGCGGCAATGTGTGTTTCATGCCTTCTGTGTGGAACCTTTATAAAGTGTGTGGCACCATCCATTCTCTTTCCACCCCAACCCCTCCACCACCACCCCCCACTCCAACACACACACACACACACACACACACACACACTGCTGCTGTGGAGAAAAAAAGAGCATCACTTACACACTGATGTTCGGTTCAGCCAGAACAGCTATTCATAAACTGAAAGGATTTTCATTCGATTTTTTCCTCTGCTTTTTTTTACAGGATGATTGACTGTAACAACAAAGCTTTGTGTTTATGAAGACTCTCGGCGTTAGTGCGCTGATCTAGGATCAGACTTTCTCGCTGCTCACAGGGTTTCAACCATAAGACCATGTCCTAGATACCTACAGAGATCTTAAGCTAAACACCAGTGTTCTTGTAACAGAAAAGTTGTTGTTGTTGTTATACAATTATTATACAACATACACGGTTATGGTTTCCATAGCAACAGCTCATTCACAGGGAGACGTGTTGGAGACGGGCCACATCCTACATCACAAACTATTCAAAAGTGTCTAATTAAAGTTTCCTGCGAGGAAACGTTCGCTATTGCTATCGTTTGTTGGGAAGGAGTCTCCAGTTTCAGCTTCTTGACACCATGGCAACCGAATCTCTTAAAAAAAAAAGATGCTGGTGACCGAACGACGGTGTATAGCTGCTATGTTGTACGTGTTAACAGGTACTAAGATGTTCTGTAGCTGTTCCATGACATTGAATGTAAGTATAAATGGATAAAAACTACAATGCAACGTCCTTTAACAAGCAAACATCGTAAAGTTGTTCAGAAATGAGTGGTAACCCTGACCCTGTGCCGTCATTGATTATTTTCCAATAACAGCATGCCCCGAGTGTTTTATTCCTTACATATTGCATTCTGTGACAAAATATTAGGTCTCTGTTACAAGATATTACAAGAAATTTAATATCTGCGTTTCGTCTACATCTGAGTCTGGCTCACAAGACGGAATATTCAGGAAGCTGATAATACTTTCCCTAACCATTTGCCAAAAGCAAAGCATTTTTATTTGAAACGAAATCATATTTGTGTACTCGTGTCCTAATTGGAGTAAATACACTTGGGGCTAAAAATGATACGGAACATGTAGGATTTAATAGGAGAAGAACAAGAAGGAGAAGAAGAAGAAGAAGAAGAAGAAGAAGAAGGAGAAGGAGAAGAAGAAGAAGAAGAAGAAGGAGAAGAAGAAGAAGGAGAAGAAGAAGAAGAAGAAGAAGAAGGAGAAGAAGAAGAAGGAGAAGAAGAAGAAGGAGAAGGAGAAGAAGAAGAAGAAGAAGAAGAAGAAGAAGAAGAAGGAGAAGACTCAGCAAATAACAAACCCAGTTTCCAGAGCAGTACAGTACAATCGGCTGCATCGAACAGATGGCCGTGCATTGACCTTCGAAGTAATGATTAAGAGAAGAGATCCATCATCCCAAGGAAACTGATCAATAAACTCCAATTCCCCAGAATGCACCATGGCTTGTGTCTATAATATAACAGCTGGACAGAAAACACACAGGTGCTCCATTTACACTCGGTGTAACAGGAAAAATTTATCATTTATTTCAGGCCACAGTGACAGACTAGTAACTTAATACAATTTCAAAAACGCCATCCTAGTGTGCCTTCCTGTCCAGTTCGTGTCGACAAAACCACTTGTCAAGCAACGAGTGTGCATCGAATTGCCATGTAAAGGCATATGAACGACTTCAGGTGGCTGATTCAGAATTGCTCAGAATTTACTGGAATGCTTTTTATGCCTGACTTCCTGATTCTGGTCGGTCAGCAGGCATTTATTTAAATTCTCTAACAGCATTTCTGATGTTAGTGCTGACCTCTGGGCCAATCACAAGTTTCTGTGCATTAATACGCCATTCTTTATTCAGACACACAACAAAGAATAACGTGTAGTTGTTGAACTTGGACGTAAGGAGTCTCCAGTGTTAGCTTTTTGTACCAGTCAGGATTTGTGCTTTCCGGGTTTGTCAGGAGCCAGTGATTGATTGTAATGACATGAGTATAACGTAAGTACAGGAACTAATTTGTTCTTAAACGTTAAAGGTAACTTTGAACTGATAAAATGGACTGAGATTTTTATGACTAAGAATGTTGCCACATTGCTGCAGTATAAGAGGAATAAAGCATCTGATGAATCTGGAGCACAATATTATATCACTGAGGTGATATAATGGACCTCCAGCGCATCTGCCCTTCTGGTTATTGATTATATTAATAACACATTTTATACCAGTACTTTTTAAAAAAAATTAATCTCTATAAACAGCAGAAAAATGCTAGAACGTGGCTTAGAAATTTTTAGTTATTTGGGGTTTTTTTTTTGCTACTAAGAAAAGAACAGACAGAGTCGTTTTCTCAAAAATCACATATAATGGAACAAGGGCAGTTGTTGGGGGCATTCTTTTATTCATTTTTTAAAGGGCTGTCCTCTATCCTATCTCTGTGCACTGCTTCTCTGCTGCAGGGTTTGTCATTGTAGTGAGTATTGTTTTCTTTACCTCGCACGTCGTACTGGTGATGCTGGTGAATTTTTCATTAAGTCTAATGACAGGAAATTTGAATTGAATCACTGTCCTACTGTCTCAGTCTGATCAAGGTCAAGATTGAATAAATGCACTCTACAGACACACACGCATACACACACACACACACACACACAAACTGTTTGTGCAGGGCATAAGGACTTAATGCTGCGAAAACATCTCTGTAAATAAAGAAATATCCCCTAGAGTTTATGCTTTAAAATGGAACAGGCGTTGTCATGGCTTTAGACATCCGTATATGTGTATACACTGACCGGGCGTAACATTATGACCACGTGCTTAATATTGTGTTGGTGCTGCCAAAACAGCCCTGACCTGTCCGGCACTGTGTATTCTGACCCCCTTCTATCAGAATCAGCATTAACTTCTTCAGCAGTTTGAGCAACAGTAGCTCGTCTGTTGGATCGGATCACACGGGCCAGCCTTCACTCCCCACGTGCATCAATGAGCCTTGACCGCCCATGACCCTGTCACCAGTTCACCACTGTTCCTTCCTTGGACCACTTTTGATAGATACTGACCACTGCAGACCGGGAACACCTCCACAAGAGCTACAGTTTTGGAGATGCTCTGATCCAGTGGTCTAGCCATCACAATTTGGCCCTTTTGGTCAAACTCGCTCAGATCCTTATGCTTGTCCAGTTTTCCTGCTTCTTGCTCAGGGGCCCAGCAGTGGCAACTTGGTGGACCTGGGATTTGACCTTGTGGGGTGTGGTAGCTTAGTTGTTAAGGTGTTGGCTTACTGATTAGGAGGTTGTGAGTTTGAATCCCAGGTCCACCACGTGTCCACTGACAATTGCTCAGTTGTATAAAGTGAGATAAATTGTGAGTCAACCTGGATAAGGGTGACTACCAAATGCCATAAAAGTAAACACAAATGTTTAAATTAAACATCAGAATAAGGAAGAAGTCTACTCTCTGTGGAACAATTGTTCTCTTGTCTCTAGAGTTTACACAGAATGGTGCGAAAAACAAAAAAACATTAAGTGGGTGGAAACACCTTGCTGATGCGAGAGATCAGAGGAAAATGGGCAGAATAGTTCAAGCTACCAGGAACTCATCTAATCACTCTTTACAACCGTGATGAGCAGAAAAGCATAAAAACACACAAACCTTGAGGTGTAAGAGCTACAACAGTTTTAAGACAACATCAGGTTTTACTCCCATCATCCACAAGGAGGAATCTGAAGCCAAGTCATGGACAATTAAAATGAAAAAAAAAAGACCTGGACCTTCTCCTGTGTTTCTTTGAGAATAAAATAAAGAGAATACCGCTGAGGCTCATGAATATGCAAATTAGTCTGGAAATGATGTATATATATTCTGAAGGACAAACCAGGAAGTACCTGTGGTGTATGCCATTGTTCATTTCGTGTTAAAGACGAACATTGGATTACGTTACGTATCGATACGTATCCCATTTAACTTTGCAATGTCAAGATAATAAAATGGAATAAATATTCATGCATGGCCTCTATGGGCTTCCATAACTGTTTTAACATTGACTATCAAATATCGCTGAGTAATCATTTTAACAGCTAGTCACAAAACCGGGCCGCGGTTAAAGGCGTGCACCTCGTTGAACCTTTTCCTCCGACATTACTGTGTCGGGTTTATTCATATTAAGCTTCTCGCCTCTTATTAATTTTATTTCTCAGTCGCTAGATAAAAATGGGAGAAAAGAAAAAACGCAGCAATAATTTACTCTGACCTGAATGTTTCATCTGAGAGAAGCGAGATATAAACCAGGCTGCTACACATGCTCTACGGTTAGAGATGAAAATATAAATAAGTCATTCTTGGCACCAAAAATGTTCACATCTGAGCCCTAGTTGCAGAGCCACGCTCAAGAGCAACACATGAATCGGGTCAACAAGTGAATCGCTTTGTTTATTTATTTATTTATTTCTTTTTTCCATGATTGATGCCGGTTTAATAACGTTAACGGAGCGTCAGCTCACCTCTCTGTAGATCATCGAGTGTGAACAGGACAAAACATGCCGTAAATGATGCAACACTGCTGTTTGCTTGACCTCTATAACATTAAGTCTGACCTTTTAGTAAAGGACGTCCTCTGACCTTTGACCTCAGTCAATAATTATAGGCATAAACTGTAATGATGTCATCTGCAATTGCTGAAATGGACCCTGGAGGGGGGAAAGGGGAAAGGGAGGGGGAATTTAGGCATTAAGTAATGCTCTAGTTAATCATCATAAAAAGAAGCAGAAATCAACAGTAAACAGCAGTAAAGTGTTCACAGAGTCTTTCTGCTGTTTCACATATGATTTTTAAACAAATATATAAAATTGGTGTTTAAATAAAATGTGGCCATGACCAAACATGCAACAAAGGTTAAACAGTTTGACCTTTTAAATGACTTATATAATAATTATATAATCATTCTAATATTATATGATTATAGAATAGTAATTAATGTATAACAATAATAATAATAATAATAATAATAATAATAATAATAACAATATTACACTGACCGGGAATAATGTTACGGCTATCGTCTGTTGGACCGGATCACACGGGCCAGCCTTCTCTCCCCACGTGCATCAATGAGCCTTGACCGTCCATGACCCTGTTGTTGCTTCACCACTGTTCCTTCCTTGGACCACTTTTGATAGATACTGACCACTGCAGACCGGGAACACCCCACAAGAGCTGCAGTTTTGGAGATGCTCTGATCCAGTGGTCTAGCCATCACAATTTGGCCCTTCATCAAACTCGCTCAAATCCTTACACTTGTCCATTTTTCCTGCTTCTAACATCAACTTTGAGGACAAAATGTTGACTTGCTGCCTAATATATCCCACCCACTAACAGGTGCCATGATGAGGAGATACTCAGTCTTATTCACTTCACCTCTCACTGCTCAGTGTTATAGCTGATTGGTGTATGTATAATATAATAATAATTATTATAATTTTTCTGTGAAGCGTTTGTTTAGCTGGCACAGTTATACGGTATTATATATTATATATAAATTATTATTTAAACAAAAAGTATAATTAAATATTAAATATTAAATAAGAAAAATGCCTGGGAAAGGTGAGAGAGAGAGAGAGAGAGAGAGAGAGAGAGAAATCTTAATGTACATATATTTAATAGTCAGGGCTGCATCACACCAGCACACGGAGAGACACATGGAGAGACCGTAACTCTCTATACAGATCATTTATGAGCGCGAGTATGAGGTGATGTATCGCAGGTCGAGGTGTCGAGGTAAAGCTGTGGAATGCGTACCAGCTTCCCTGAAATGATTTCTTGTTATTTATTTTCTTTCCAGGATATAGTGATCTACAAGGCCCATGGTGAAGCCCATGCTTTATAGGAATGGGTTTTGTCTTTCCAGTTCAGTTGCATCAGCATGTGAGTGATATTTACACAAAGAGTTTAAGATGGCAAAAAAGGGAATTTGCTATTTTAGTGATTTACGGATGCAATGCTTCAGGCCGTGTTTATCGAAAGTGAACCAAAGCGACAAATTTATAATCCTTGGAATCACAATTGTTTCTCGTTATAAATGGACTCGTAAACGTGTTTTATTTGCAAATCTATTTTAAAAAAAAACATCCCCTAGACACTTGACTATCATTTGTGCGAAAATTGTTCCTGTACAGTCTCAGGAGGTCGCAGGGGGCCCTCTTGTGGTGTAAAAACTGCAACTTACCCATCTCATTTCGTATACATGATGTAAGATTACGAAGTGTTCATATCTATCTGGCATGGAAAACCATGTATGAACTTGGATTTATTGGATTTAGTTCATTTGTCTGCTTTCTTGCTTCCGTTTGCTTGCAACAGAAATTTGAACAGTAAGTTGTTAGCTAGCTACATATACACCGGTCAGCTATAACATCCTGAGCAGTGAGAGGTGAAGTGAATAAGACTGAGTATCTCCTCATCATGGCACCTGTTAGTGGGTGGGATATATTAGGCAGCAAGTCAACATTTTGTCCTCAAAGTTGATGTTAGAAGCAGGAAAAATGGACAAGTGTAAGGATTTGAGCGAGTTTGATGAAGGGACGAATTGTGATGGCTAGACCACTGGATCAGAGCATCTCCAAAACTGCAGCTCTTGTGGGGTGTTCCCGGTCTGCAGTGGTCAGTATCTATCAAAAGTGGTCCAAGTAAGGAACAGTGGTGAATTGGTGACAGGGTCATGGGCGGTCAAGGCTCATTGATGCACGTGGGGAGAGAAGGCTGGCCCGTGTGATCCGATCCAACAGACGAGCTACTGTTGATCAGACTGCTGAAGAAGTTAATGCTGGTTCTGATAGAAAGGGGTCAGAATACACAGTGCAGGATGGGTCAGGGCTGTTTTGGCAGCACCAACACAATATTATGCAGGTGGTCATAATGTTATGCCTGATCGGTATAGCTATGTAGTATCTAGAGTTGTTTTATTCTGTTGTTTATCCAAAATAAAAAAAGCATTAGTTCTGTTCTTTTTTTCATATAAAACTCTGATTGCTTTAGTTTTAGCTTTACGTTCAGAAACCCCTTGAGCCAGTAGAAAGCAAGAAGGCTGGATTTCACATTCTGAAAATAAAGGAACTGCTAATGAATAAATAAATAAAACAAAAAGTGAGTGAAAAATGAAAAGTAGGCGTTGTTACTTCTCAGCTCTTTCTTAATGTTGCTCGCGTTTAAGAGTAAAAGATTTTTAGCCAGCTCTGTTAACATACTGTAGCTAGGCAACATCAGCTGTTACAGAACTGCTAAGTTGCGTATCGAATCTGATCGTCAGCGGCATCAGATTTTCGAAAACAGTGAAGGAATGTCTGGTGTATAAAAGCCTACTGCTTGATTGTTCTGTAATTTCCATCTACAGTACATGGATGCCATTGAATTCAATTTGATTACGATCACAATCCTGTCATGCCAGACACGCTTTGCCCTACATTGAAGGTCAATTGAAAAGTGCTACATCCTCTCTCGTCCCAGATACTGTATTTCCCCCAAGTGCCCAAGTATAGAATAGAAAATAGGTGCTCTGCTGTACTATACCATACTTTTTATATATACACCAAAGCATTTCCTGTGGTATCTGGCACTGAGATGTTAGCAGCAGATCCTTTAAATCCTGTAAGCTGTGAGATGGGACCTCCATGGATCAAACATGTTTGTCCAGCGCATCCCACAGACGCCCGATCGGATTGAGATCTGGGGAATATGAAGGCTGAGTTATCACCCTGAACTCTTTGTCGTGTTCCTCAAACCATTCCAAGCTCTTTCAAACCATCGCCTGGGATGTACAGGGTCTGTAACCATGTCTAAATAGGTGGTACGTGTAAAAATAACATCCAGATGAATGCCAGGACTCAAGGTTTTCCAGCAGAACATTGCCCAGAGCATCACACCACCTCACCTCCTCCAGCTTCCCATAGTGCATCCTGGTGCCATCTTTTTCCTTATTTTATTAAGTGGAAATTCTGCTCTTGATTTTGTTATTGAACATGTATCCATGAATAAAGACACAAAACAACCTGCTTTATAACACTGTTATAACATTTTAAGATTAAAATTGTATTAAGAAACGGAGCGCCAAAATGTTTTATTCATTTTTATAGCAGAATGAAACAAGTTAGTTCCTGCTATCACTTACATTAAAGCCGTTATAAACGGTTGTTCCACCGCCTCCTTGTCTTGAAGACAAAAATACAGGGACACTTCAAAGCCCTGTCACTGACACTGGAGACTCCTTACAGAAAACACTGTCATATCGACGCTCTGATGCTGAATTACACTCCCGATTAGACAAGAGACGCTAGATTTGCTACAGCTATTCCGATGAAAACAGAGATTGCAGGACTAAAAAAACACTTTTCAAAGACACCTGCATATTAAGGTCCCATCCTTGTGCGCATGATTGGACTCGTAATGGGCCGTGCCCTCCAAAAACCTTTCATATGTCTGGGAAATTAAAGGCCATGTGTGTAGTTTTCCAACAAATCCTGTTCCTTTTCTTCTCGACATCTGATGAGTTTGATACGGCGAAGGAAAGTAAATCTCACCCAGCAAATGAAGTATTGATCCGTGGCCCTCTGGCCTTGGCTGCACCTTGTGCTTGGCGCTGCGAATGAGTGACTTTTCCTGAAGGCCACAGAGAAAGAAAAATGCCTGGGGAAGGTGAGAGAAAGAGAAAGAGAGAGAGAGAGAGAGAGAGAGAGAGAGAAAGATAAAGAATAGACAGACAGATGACTGAGCGATGCCTCGTGTGTCCTGATATAGATCTTTAGGCCCCCAGCCTCTCTCTGGCTTGACAGTCATCTTCCGACCTCTGTCTCTCTCCTTGCTGGCTCAATTATTTTTCCTGTCATTAATCATTGATGTTGTCAGAGGGTTCGGAAAGGAGCGAAGGTGGACGTGATACATGCGGCAGGGATGGTAGGAAACACTTCAGCGTTCGGGAGAAGCTGTAAAGCCCAACCAAGGCTCAGTTCCAAATCAGGATCTCCGTCACCACTTTCACTTGGCAGGCATCTCGCACTCGTTTATTATATGCATATGCTATTAATTTTTATAGTAATTGCATTGTTGTAACAGTATGTTCCAGACCAGGATTGTCCAAGTATCCCATTGTGAACGGTTCCAGTGATAATCCAACACACCTGGTCCATGTTATAAAGGTGTAGGCAAAATTTCAAATGATTCCTCCTATCTCAGATTTCATTTGAATTTTGATTGAAATCCAGGGTTTTGAGGGGGTTGAGGCTTCAGGGGCTTCCTCTGGTACTCCAACAGTCTAAAGACATGCATTAATTGGCATCTCTAAATTATCCACAGTGTGTGTGATTATGCCCTACGATGGGCTGACACCATATCCAGGGTGACCCCTGCCTTGTGGACCAAGTCTGCTGGGATAGACTCCAGGTTCCCTGAAACCCGGGACAGGACAAATGTTTCAGAAAATGGATAAATGGACCACAAAAGCAGTCCATAACCCAAGATACTCCATGTTTTAAGTCTGGAATTTTCTGCATTGATGAATTTAACTATATATAACTTACAGCTAGAGTATATACCGCATATACTGAAGGGATAGTGGAGGCAAAAAAACAGCAGTGAGGCAGACTGTGAAGAAATGCAGGTCAAATGCACTTTCATATCAATTTGTATACACTTCATGCCCGAAGGACTTCCTCCAATCCAAATTGTGTTGTCCTTTAAAAAGCTTAATAAAATTTGAATAATGTCCTTGCATGCTGGGATTGTAAATTCCATCATAACCAGCGCTGTGTGAAAGAGAGCATTCTGTGCCTGCTCGGCTAATTTAAAGCCTGTCAGCTTGCGAAGGCTGATCCGGACTCGTGTGGTATTGAGGCCAGGGTTGAACATGCTATTTTTTGGTAATGTTTATCTGCACTTAAATATGCTGACTAAATAACCAAAAAATAGGGAACATCCCGAATGATTTTTTTAAAAGTCAACTTTAAAGAAACATACGATAAATGTTTCCACTAGCTTTCTTTTTTATTTATTTTTTTGTCAAATTTTCTCCCGATGTTAGTCATTTCCAATTCCTGCCCAGTAACACGTACTGTGACAGTTCCCACTTCTCAGCCGTTCGTACAATGCGTTCTGATCAGTGTGTAGTATGAACTCAATCCGAACATACTACATCCACCTTGTTGGCACTGTCATGTGACTTATGATGTCATAATAACAGTTTTTAAAATAATAAAAATAATAATAATATGCATTATTAAACAAGTACGGTTTAACCACGAGGACTGATATGCCGTACCTATAGGGCTTAAAAAGAGTCGATATGCTGCATCCTTCTGCTAGTTTTGACTGTGACAGCTCTTTTGCATCAGTCCTGTTGCATTATGGGATAGCGCAGTGTGCACAATACTGCAGAATCTCAGCAGAAGCAGTAAGTCATCTGGGTATTTTATGAATACTGAGAGCGCCTTTGACGTCCTGCTTTTCACCTACTGTATTGTAGGGAAGTCGGACGCAGCTTCGTCCTTCCTTATCACACATCACCTGGAGACGTGAAGGCTACCGCATGCTTCCTCTGAGACACTAGCCGTCATATCTTTTTGAACTGCTGCTCATGCTACCTCACAGGACACCTCTCAGAGGAGAGTAATGCCATTTATCCCACTCAAAAATCACAGCCAGTTACTCTGCCCTGGACTCCCTATGATAATGTGAATGCTTTTCTTTTACACTGCTACCAGTTTGCCGTCATACACTCAGCCTTACAAAAGATTGTACATGAACCGTTTAATAAAAAAAGTAGAATATATAAAGAATCAAATCTCCTGATGCTTAAGGATGCCAGCAGTGGAACATCAGCATATGAATGCCCTCCCTTATGAATTTTTGCCATAAGAATAAGTTCAAAACTTGTCAAGAAAAGCCAATTGAAGCCAGTTTACAAATTTTATGAGATTTATGGATGTTACGAATTGTGTGAAAGAGTCAACCCACGATATCAACATCGCCTTCAGCATGCCTTCAAAAGCTAGGTGATTTTTGGGGTGTTTTTTTGTTGACCGATTGGGGGCGTGGGCGGTCTGTTCTATTTTTAGCCCAAGCTTGGTGGCACGACTTCCTGTGAGGACCCTTGACATGGAATGTTTGGCTTGGGTCAGTTCTTTGTAAGCAGCCATACAGTTTACATACGCTTCATATTGGGAATATTTTTGGGCGGCTGGAACGGATTATCTGCATTTACATTATTTCTGATGGGAACATTCCTTTCACAATACAAATTTTCACCTTAATAACTCGCCTCCAGAACCAATTAAATTCCTATGCCGAGGTTCCACTGTATGCTGAGGTGAGTGTGAGATGATTCAGGTTTGCTTTGCTTCCAATAATTACAAGGCTTACAACTTACAAACCTAACAAAAAGCACCAGTAGATATTAGATATTATGTCTTGGCTGACCAGCTATAGCTGATAAATCCTGCGGCAATTTAATCTTTAAACAAATTTTACCTACACTTTTAATCCCAGTTCGATTGTGGTCAGTTAATCCATGACCAGACTGATGAGAAGCCTCCTTCCATTAAAAAAAAAACAAAACAGAAAGGAGGTTCTGGTAGAAAATTGGGATTGGAAGCCAATAAGCTGCAGTAGTGACACACGTCCACTTTCCAGTCCCCTCTCATGACAGGGAGTCCCCTTAAATGTCATCCATCTCAAACACCTTGCGGTGAATTTACGAGTCGTCTAGAACGCTCATGTAAATACCCCCTTTTGTGCAGGGCGTTTAGTAGACTGAGAGCCCTCTCATGCATTTTAATAGCTCATTTTCTGGTATATGTTTGGAGAAAACGGTTCGCCGAGCGCTAGACAGTGTGCCTCTGTGATATGCATCTTTCTGCAGCTGTAAATTGAAGCGCAGGCTGTTAGGGCCATTAGGCATTTGTATCCAAATTGTGGTGAATTCGGGGCCAGCTGAAGTGATGGAGGCTACCAGAGCCTTGTTTCAGGAATTATGATGTTCAATTTTGCATCAGTGACAATCTCATAAAAAAACAAAACAAAAAAAAACAATCACAGCAGGCGGCTTTGCACTGGTCTCCTCTGCTCAAAATAAGCTCATGAATATTGAGGTGGTGAAGTGGACCTTGCTTGTTTTTGGGGGTTTATATTTAAAGGACTTGTTTTGCCGAGATGTACGATACAGAATGACAACATGTATACCATCTGTATTCTTCACTTCTTTCTTTCTTTCTTTTTTTTTTTAACACACTGTGGATCCAGGTGGAAGCGTGTCACTTTACAGTATGAGTGAGTATAATGACACGCATATAGCCCTCATGGTTTATAATTTCACAGTAATACATCTAAACAGCATCTTTAACAATGTCTGAGAGTCATATGTTTCAATCCTGGAGAAATTTTCATTAAAGCTGGAAGAATAAAAATCATGAGGAATGAACTCATCTACTTTCATGTAAGGGTTGGACTCATTTTTCCAGCCAGCAAAGAAGACTACCCAGATCCATTCATGTCTGGGAGCGATTTAGTGCAGCCTGGTCACTGACCGGCATGTTTATGGAAGGTGAGAGGAAAACTGTAAGGAGAACCTGCAGGAATGAATCACAGGCAGTAACCTGAGCTCAGGATCGAATCTGTGGCCCTGGAGATGTATGGCAGCATAGCCATGCCACCTACACTGTCACATCCTTTTGGAATGAAATTGCCTGATAAGTCATTTCAAGCATCTATGAGAATGAGTAATTCCACACAGCCTCAATCATACTTTTCTTGGAAACGTTGCCTATTTCATAGTATCTTCCTTCATTTAACAGCACGCACATTTTATTTCATGGACAAACTACACTTCAGAGGGCAATGCATTCAAGATGAAATTTCTAGAAGAATATATACGTATAGTGGGATTCATGTCATATATGGTTTTTAAGATCTTTTTGTAGATTGCTATAAAATCAACAGAGATGGCCTGCCGGTCATTGGTAACCTAAAGACTAAAATAGTTTTGAATAGCAGCCGAATATTATAATAATACAACAAGGGACTGAAAAGCAAAAGCACACAGGACTACACAAGCAGTGTAGCACAGGAAGTCCCTGCATGACTGTATTCATGCAAGTTGTGGGTCTGAGGATGGATCCAGCAATAAATGTCACTGTTTTCCGACGGTGCAATACCTCTTTACAGCCCAGGCATGTCCTCCAGCGTTCCAGCTGAATTTAATATCAAATATACTCAGTTGATTAAAACCATCCATACTCAGTATATAAAGCCAGTAGAGCACAGCAGTTTAATGTCTCATGCATATTGACCATGTTCTGCCCAAGGCCAGTTTCTTTGTCTGGTTCTCTCAGACTGGTATCATCACAAGTTGATCTTCTCTTTGTTTTCTAACGCAGCTTGCTTGGGCTTTTGTTAAGTCCCAGTAAGAATGTGATATCCAGTTCTAGTGTTTGGCATCAACAGCTCTAGTGGTGGGATCTACTGCTTTGTTGATGGGCGCCATCCATCTGGAATTTGGCACAAGAGCTCTAACTGGATCTACAGCAGTGGTATAGGTTCTGTTGCTTCCCTGACAGTGCTAGAGATGGCATGTAATGATGCAGTGCATAGCTCTAAAATACTACTGCCTCCATCAATAAATACTCTAGTGCAATATTGAGAGGCTTCAAAGCTGTAGCGATCTGCTGTTCCATGGATGGGGATCTACTGCTCTTTTGTTCTCTAGTGGGCTCCACAGAGGGCAGCCGCAGATTAATCATGGTTTCTATACATCAAGTAATGGGATCTCCAAATCTACTAATGGGAACGGCAGCAGTCATGATGCTCTTTAAAGCCGCAGTGATGGGATCTGTAGCTCTGCTAATTAGATCTATGGTGATATTAATGGGATCTACTGCTCTACTAATTGACTTTACAGCTCCAGTGATGGCCTTTACATCTCTAATGAGGGACTCTACACCTCCACTGATAGTATCTACACCTTTTTCAATGCATTTTAGTGCACTACTGATGGGATCTACAGCTCTAGTTCTTGTGTTTTCAAGATTCAAGATTCAAAGAACTTTATTAATCCCAGGGGGAAATTCCTTTGCCATGTTACAGTTGCTCTAATGAAAATAAGAAAGAAAAAGAAAGAAATATTTCAGGTGGAGACCAGAGATGGGATCTACCTGCAGTGATGTGGGTCACTACACCTCCAGTGATGGAGTTATTTATACATCTTATAATGCAATCTAGTGTTCTGGTGATGGGATCTACTGCTCCAGGGATGGGGATCTACAGCTCTAGCTCTTGTGTACCCTAGTGTACCCCAGAGATGTAGTCCAATGATGGTCTCTGTCGATCCAATAATGGGATCTCCAAATCAATGATGGGAACTGCAGCTGTAGTCATGGTCTGTGAAGCCGGGATAGATTGTTTAAAGTCATGAGATCACTACTGATAGGATCTATGATGCTATTAATGGAATCTACTGATCTATTAATGGACTTTACAGCTCCAATGATGGCCTCTAGTGAGAGTCTCTATATCTCCAGTGGTGGTATGTATACCTCTGTTAATGCAGTCTAGTGTTCTAGTGATGGGATCTACTGCTCCAGTGGTGGGCTGTAGCACTGCTGATGTAATTAATCTCAGGTGATGGGTTTTAGAGCCCTAATAATTGGATGCACTTCTCTACTGATTGTTTCTACAGCTCGTATGATGGTCTGTACTGCTTTAGCTTTGGAAGCTACGGCTCTAATGATGGGCAATTCTGCTCTATTGATGAGCCTTCTGCTCTGATAATGGGCTCTAGCTCTGGTAATGAGGTAGTGAATTCATCTACAGCTCTAGTGACTGGGTCTACAGCTCTAGCAGCAGACAATTTACCAGCAATTAATTGTAGTTCATGTATATTTAATGGTTTCAGACACAACCCAAACCTTGATGAACTACATACACTGTAAAGGTTGTGTATATAAACAGGCTTAATTTCATCTGTTGTGTTCTGTTGGTTTTCTACATCACAGTTCAGCCCTGGCTCTGTGTGCCTTTGTGTATTCAAAGTCCTCAAGCAGGCAGATGGCAATACGATATGTGATCCATTGATAATCTAGCATGCTCTGCTCCTATTACATTTGCTTAGCTTTTCAGGCCAGTGCTATTCAATGTTTGAAGTCATTTTTACTCTTATGTGTTAATAAAGAATTAATCTGAGACTTAATCTTACAACCTTCCTCTTAACCCTGGTGTTAATACCTCACAAACAATTAACCTTCTGTAACAGGAAAGTGTTGGAGTTCTGCGGTCTCTATTCATTGTATTTTGTGTTCCAAAACACAACTGATGTACTACTGCACAACTGGGCTTGAAGGACAACTGTGGCATTTTCAATTGGTGTGTGTACCCTTTAGTTCAGAACTCTGAGAACCTGCTATCTTTTGGATAATACATCCGCTAAACCAAGGCAAAACAACAACAACAACAAACAATAAGCACACAGTCTCTCTCTCTCTCTCTCTCTCCAGTGCTAACCTTCATTTCCACACTGCTGACTGTCCTGTCATTCCATCAGGCCATGGCACGAACGTGTACCGCCAGAGTAGACAGTCTATCAAAGAGCACATTAAACTGGCATTTTGTATTCATGAGAGAGCAGGACTGAATCTGTATAGAGGATCTATAGACTCCTCGGTATTCAAATCAGGGCTCGGGTTGTGTCCTGGCAGGGAGGGGAAGTGTATGAAAGCTCATCTGAGCCTGTGTAAAACTGTCACAGAGCAGCTAGAAGAGTAACACACTTCATTTGCGTTTAGGACTGTCTGTGAACCAGGCAAGGTGGACAGGGGTTTGAGGAGCTCACAATCCCACAACTGTCACGATATAAACAAGGCAGGATAGCTAAATGCACAGGTCTAGGGATGTGTGATCTGAGAAGGTAATGTAAACATGTCAACAATTAAAAACAGAGGAAATACTTAATGATTCAGGGGTAATGTCTCCAACCTTTTTCGAATATTTTCTTTTTCCTATTCACATTACAATGATGAAATCTGCATTTTAACCTGATCCAAATATAAAATGGCCCAAAATAATGCATCAACCAAGAGAAATTTACTGTCAAAAGTTTGATTTGCTATTTTCTGTGCACTGGAGGTATAAGTCCAATGTAGCTAACAAATAAACGCAGCTTATAGCCACGAGTTTAACATTTACAGTATAAATCTGCATCACAGTTGCTTCAAACAGTGTGGAGTCGTTTTTCTAATACTGCATGACACACTCGTATTTATGAAAATGGACAAAAGGACGTCAGAGAGCTAAAAACAGTCAGATCTGAATCACTTTCCTCCTCAGCGTGTAGTCTGATGTCACGTCAGGATCAGAGGCGTGGCCCAGAGTCTGGAGGAGAACTGAAGCAGATGATATTATGGTTCCAAATGTGTTTCAAACATTATTAGGTAAGCAAACCATACCTTGCTGTTGCTTGAAGCAATGCTGCGTGTCAGGCACAACATAGATAGATAGATAGATAGATAGATAGATAGATAGATAGATAGATAGATAGATAGATAGATAGATAGATAGATAGATAGATAGATAGATAGATAGATAGATAGATAGATCTTAAAAGTAATGACACAGTTTGGGAAAATCATCATACAGGAAGTGAATAGCTTTACATTTAAAGCTAAAACTGACTGACTCTGTAATGAACAGGATCTCTTTTTCCTGTGAGAACGCAACATTCGAATCACCCCAAACAAGCCTCACATGAGTTTACAGTGGGTGTGTTAAAGCAGGGAAATAATCCGATGTGACATGCAGGATTAGCAAGAGCAGGATCCAGGATTGAGTAACGCTACATTACCAAAATACTGCAGGCCTGAGAAACACTGCCAGGTTCATTCCATCTGCTATGCACATTTCTCAGCTCGAAAACACCTGAATCAACACGCTAGCGCATTAATGAGCTATTCGCGAGGATAAAGTGAGTGAATTAAAGTCGGAAAAGCCTAAAATATGCAGTGCAAAGCAGAGAGCAGCAGGTTTTCTGGGGACACAACCTGAAATAGTCCCACAGCGACGATGGGGATGACAGTGAAAAGTGCCTCATAATCAGCCAAAGCCGGATCTCGGCCTAGGTGTAGACTTTCCTCCCTCTGTGGACACAATTAAAGGAAATAAAGACAGCAGGAATGTATTTGTCAAATCCTCACCTATTAAATTTACTTAGCATATTTACAGTAGCTTACCGGAACTTAGCTGCTTACCGGCTGTTTACAGTTAATATAGTAGTAAACATAGCATTGTTCCCAGTAATGGTACATACTGTATTTTACAATAAAGTACTATATGTTGTAGAGTAAAACTGAAAAGGTTAATAGAGCGATGACAAAGGAATCTGCTTTAAAATGTTCTATTAAAGCAATCGTTTCCCAAATAAAAAAAAACAACTATCAAATATCAAAAATATCCACAATAAATATTTCCTTTATGCAATAACAAGCTGCTAAAATACTGACGCAGTCCTGACAGAAAGCAAGAAAATAAAATAAAAAGGCAAACTAAAAACATTAACTACCTAGCAAGGCTAACATCACACAGGATTGCAACCTAGCATAGCAAGTTATTAGCCTGCTTTGCTAAAATTAGCTAGAAATCAGCTTTTCCACAGAATTTACTTGCAGCCCACATTAATAAAAAAATTGCAGATAATTAAACTCAAGAATCTGGTGTCAAAGCACAAAGAATAATGAATGGCTTCATTATTTCACAAGAACATAACACAAGAATCTGAGAGAATCACAAATATTTACCCATTGATATGCTTCCAGAAAAAAAAAATGACTGGCTAGCTAAGCATGCTA